>NC_140971.1:50115678-50365678 GCF_056783735.1 Eptatretus burgeri
GCAGTATACATATCAGTGCTGAACACTGTGTCTCTTGTCTTTTATATCATGTAAAAATCTCGTGAAAAATCAGACTGAAATTCGCTGGTATCTCCTTCATGTCGTGGAAGTAAGCATTCCCATTATGGACCACAACTGTAGACTTCACTGATGGCACTGGAGCATCTTCACACTCTTTGATCAGACACTGGAAACATTTTGATTTGTCTATCTTTGCCAGAAATCAATCAGCTGTCCCAATGCTATATGGAAGAGGGGTCAATGTTCCTTCATGTCATCATCAGTCATCAGTCAAGAGGGGTCATCATCAGTTCCTTCATGTCCAACTGCAAGCCTTGGCTTTGT
Organism: Eptatretus burgeri; assembly: GCF_056783735.1. Lineage (NCBI taxonomy): Eukaryota > Metazoa > Chordata > Myxini > Myxiniformes > Myxinidae > Eptatretus > Eptatretus burgeri. The sequence continues at coordinate 50,116,024 of NC_140971.1, forward strand.
GATTTCACAAATAATTTGAAGGCAATGTTTCCCTGGTGCTTATACTGAGCCACTTTGGTCTTTGTTGTTGTTACTTTCATCTTCTTCTTCATGTCACCAAGGGTTCTCAAGTTCATCCACTTTACTGGTTCAAATAAGTTGGCATTCTTCTCCAGTCTGTCTCTGATGAAAGCTTCCTTTGCCTCTATTCCTGATGTTTCTGCCCTCAGTAAGTCAGTTGTGATAGCTCCAGTGGCTGCGGCTCCAGATGAAAGACTGGGAAGCTTGGACTGGTTATCAACCATGAACGGATTGAGGAAGCTCTGAACTGCTTCTTGTGCCTTTGTTGCATACTTCTCACTCTTCAAGATTTCTGTGGGTCGCACATCATGATGCATTGTTCCACTGAGGTTGTCTGTCAGCATATCAGCCATGTTCAGTGTGGTATTGACATCTTGGGATTGAGTGTGTGTTGTTTTCACCCATAGTTGGTATGTGTCATGGTTGCTGCGAGCCCCAGAAACACAAACGCCACCTTCACAAGAACCACCATGAGATTTGGCATATCTCATGAATGTTTCCTCCATCATTTGATCGACAGCACAGCGGTTTTCGGGAATGAATGAACAAGCCAAACTCATCACTGCTCTCTTGATCAAATGAATTCTCCTGGGTGTGAAACCTCAATGTTAGCCAATAAGGTAGAGAAGTAAGTGAGGTAGTTATGACCACCAAATGAGAAGTATAGGTCCATCATGATATGCAAACAGTGAGCATAAGTGAGGAAGTCAATGCACTTCACCACCTGTATAAGAGACAGTACTAGCCATATATGATTCATGTCGGAAGCCCACAGTTGACCAGTTTTTCCGAGACTGCCTCCACCGACATCCACTATATATTGCAACTAACCCAAGATGTAGTTATTGACTGAATCACCACTTATTGCTGCCTCCAATGTGGAATCTGTGAGCGATTGTAACACATCATCCAACTTCTTTACCAAGTCTGCAGGGAGGGAAGAGAGCAGCTCCTGCTCATCTTGGTCAGCCATGTATCGTTCCAATAACAAATTTCCAGGCACTCCAGCATAACTTTATGGCATAGCATCGCCCTGTCATCATGCTTTCCTGAAATTACACCATGCTGGAGCTGGCAGCAATGAACCCTGCTTCAAGGTGGATGTCAGACAACCCAGAGCCATTCATCTTCTTGCCTACCATCTTGAGATAAGCACAAATGAGGTGGAAGGTGCTAACCAATATGATGTGCTTCTTGTACTGATCAGGATTGTTCCATATCAGTGCTGGGATTACGAGTTTCCTGGGTCAAAATTAAGATTCAGGCTTTCAATGACATCTTAGATGCTGCTCTCATGTCTATACCTGCTTGTGGTGAGGATGTTGAGGTCATGGAGATATTCACTTACCTTGGCAGTGATATTCATGTCTCTGCTGGCTGTGAGCCAGAGGTCAATAGACGTCTGGGTCGGGCCTGGGGAGTTATAGACTCACTGGATCATGAGTTGTGGCACTGCTGTGCAGGAGGCCAAAAGTCCGAGTCTTCGGGTCCTTGGTTCTTGCAGTCTTACTTTACAGGTTGTGAGACTTGGACTCTGACCAGGGATCTGAGATGGAGATTAATTCCTTTGGTACCAGGTCACTTCGGAGAATCCTTGGCTATCATTGGTCGGACTTTTTGTCCAACCAGTAGTTGCTAAGATTGACTCAAATGAGATTTGTTACCTGCATGGTCCATGAGCATCAGCTGCGGCTGTATGGACATATGGCTTGTTTTCCTGATGCTGATCCTGTTCAGCAGATTCTCTCAGTGAGGGAGCCTCATGAGTGGAAGAGGCCAATGGGCTGACCACGTGCCTCATGGTTGCAGCAGGTTGATCAGCATTTTGAGGAGATGGGGATGGGCCAAGCATCTGCCTGGTGGATTGTCAGACAGAGGCCCCTGGAGTCCCGGCGGAAAGTGGACACAGCGATGTGCTGCTCTGGCACATGCTCCCATACCTGATCTGACCTGAGTGGGTATTACTTCATGCATATTCCGGAGTCAAAGTTGTTATAATGTATTGCTGTTTTGCTTCATTTGTGGCCTCCTCAGCATATCACAGGCTCTCTTGTACAGTCTTTTAATCAGTGATGGCATGTGTGATGACTGGATAATAGTCTCTGGTGGTGAGACTGGTTGATGCCACACCAGTCAATGTGAAATCTGTCCAACCAGGTATGCCTTGGTGTGTCACTTTATTTTTTATTTGAAGCGAAACCCAGGCGAAATTGCATTTCCTAGCAACGAGCTGGCCTTCTTCACCGCCAGGAAATGTCAACTGGTTGATTTTGAGGCATCGACACCTTCGTTGTGTCATATTGCATTCAGGTAGATTTTCCACTTGATCTGTTTTCAGAGAACACTTTCCACTTCTCAAAATGGATGGGCTTGCAAGATGAGCACCTTCATGTTGCTATGGATTTCCTTTGATGTCCTGTAACATAATAACATGAGCAGTGTGAATTGATCCCATGCCTGTGAGATGAATCAAGAGCTGATCAAAATTTTCAAATCTGAATGGAACACCGAGAGAGCGTTGGGATTACAGACAATTTGTGTGGACAGAAAACTCAATGGTTCTTCGACTGCCTGAATGATTGCTGTCTCAACTTGAAGAGAGGAGTAACTTTCTGAGTGTCACATTCTGTTCAACAAGATGATCAGTCGTTCACTCCTGAATATGTGGCGCATTGTCATACAAATAGCACATGCTTTGGCAGTTTCCACTCACCATTGGTGGCAGCCCTGCATAAGTCTTGACCAATACAGTGTACCAGCCTGTGGGCTCATGATGCAGCAACAGTTTGTTTTCCAGTGGTCACTTAACTCAAGAACCTCATGAGCTGCGTTGGTCATATCTCCTCATTTTTTTCAGTTTCTGTCATAGAATCATTGTTGTGGTAATAAATGTTAGGTATATGAATATGGTTTATTTTAATATATGACTTCGATGAATAAAGTCCCACATATGCACTTCAAACAAAAGTAAATGTAGAAATTTGATAATTTTGGTGACGTGCCGGATATGTACATGGGGTGCGGGCATACGTAGTCCAATAACTCACATGAAATATTTCTGAAACAAGATATTATTGATTTTACAAGAACCGGCAGAAGCTGAGCATTCATTTGGTACCTCGTCTGTATGTATTACTGCTATATTGACTTCACAAATTACCAAAGTATGAAACATGGAAATGGAGTGTGACATGAATCGACCACAGTTGGGTTTTGAGGGTAACTTTAAATATTGAGCCAAAATGACAAGTTCATCCAAACTTATGCAATGATACTATTTGATTTCATGTTCACGATACTCTAGGGCATTAGAAAAAGATTGTGCCACAGGTTTGTAGGGGATGTGGGGTACACGGGCAGCTATCGTAGCCCATCGCCTATCAGAGCAACCAACATTGATGGGCAAACTGAGTGAAAATTATAATCAAGTGTGTGAGTGATCAATAGGCAAAAATATCTCACCATGAGCAAACCACTTCAAAAGATCATTCACAACAAAAGCTTTCCAAGGTGTATTTGTTTCCAATTGCATTTGATTTAGTTGGGGATGTTATGATGTGAGATCACTCACCTCGGTCATCCATGTCATAGTCAACTCGAGAGATGCTCGCTGGTAGTGCAGGACAAGGATAATGTCGATGTATTGTAATTTTAAACATTATTTATTCTTAGCAAGAGGAAGGAAAACTCAAATTGTTCTAAATGTATGTATACTCCAAAAAAAGAAGACATAATTGTTGGGAAATCCCTGAGTTGCATCTTGTGGTGTGACAGTCTCCTGAGAATGCCTTCATAACTTGATGAACCCTGGAAGTATGGGTTCAAAACGCATACTGGAAAGTCCTCATTGCATCATTTAACTCATGAAGCACACAGGTACCATAACCAGATCACACAAGTTAAATATTTTTTAAAAAGGATTCATCATAGCAACCACATGAATATATATGTTTCAGGAAAATAAAATGTTTCACCCACCAAAATATAGATGTTTCACCCACAAATGAGCATAAGCTGTACCCAAGCAGCAAAATACCATAGACCCTTGCTCTAAGTCTTAAAGGAAGCACTAAAACCTCCACAATGAGGGTAATTTCATCAAACTAACGTGCTAAACAAATATAAATCTTTCCACCACCATTCTTCACAGCCTGAGCATGTGAACAGTAGTTACAGCTCGGTTACATGAAAGAGGAGACCACGTAATGTCACTGAATGACAAAAATAGTCAATGTTGTTAGGCTGAAGAAGCTGGAAGGATTTAATCCAACCATCGGGACCATACTCCGTACAGAGAATCATTACTGCCAAAGCAGTCTCCTGGGGGCTATTGGGCACAATCCTGTACAGGTCACCACTCCACCACAGGATACTTAAATGGCTCAATCATCCCAGCAAACCGACACTCATTTTGCCAACCTCCAAAGGATTACAGGTCGAGTCAACCCCACCTGGTATATATTGAACAACTGAGTATGATTTGAATTGAGCACCCTCAGATCCCAAGCCCATCACCCTAACCATTAAGCCAACACCAAGCATAACATTTAAATGCATTATTTTCATCATCGTCATCGTCATCATCATCGTCATCATCATCGTCATCATCATCATCCCTGTTGGGATATATTCAAGTATGTGGCTGGACATAAATTAATCAGTGAATGACTGATTGAACCTATTTTACACATTGTCCTTTTTTGACAATTTCAACCTTGAAATATCTTGCTTGTTTTATTATGGACTTTTATTTTAGCTGAGATGTATTATGCGCATATTATCAGTTGAGAAAAATGTCTCCATTTTATTTTACCGTGATGCATAATTGCACAGGAATACAAAGAAACTGGGACACAAAGATTTGGCCATTTGGCCTCTAATGCTTTTTCTTTATCCACACCACATGAATTTAACAATCCAAATCAGGATTCAGAAATTCAGCTTCAGTCATTGGGAAGGAAAGGGTGATTCCCAAAACACCAAACTGAATCATGATTAATCACTGGAGATACTTTGCCATTATCAAATTCATCAGGAAATGTAACCAAGTACCATAATGAGATCTTCTTTCATAACTTTTCAAACAAAGCAGTTTACCCAATACGGCCGAAAGGTCACAAAGGAGATTTCACTCACCCGTGTCTATTTCGCTGATCTTGAAACGTAACAACTGGTACACCCCTTTGTGAGCTCTGCGAGATGTGTCGAAAGGTAAGAGCTCTCTTTTGCATTGTCTCACCCGCAAGGACAATGGATGATTGTTACTGTTTGTGAGTATTTCAGAAGCGGCGTTATGTTAAACTGACATGAAAGAACAGCAGAAATAAACTTGTCAACTAAGCAAGGTCATTGTTGATGGTGCAACATTCTACTTGTGATGGCCACAACTGAGGCATTGTGAACATCCAAGCAGCTCTGGGAGGTTTTTCATAGCAGTAGCTTTCTGTCGAACATTGGACCAACATTGATAAATGACTGGCTTACGTGGAGATATTAACAATGTCAAATAAACCTTGACAAATATTTGCAAATAAGCTATAAAAAGATAATACAAAGAAAGTAACCAGATGATTTCCAATTGATCAAGCTGAATACTTTAACCACATTAAAGTACTTTAATCAAACCAAACCAATACTTTAATCAAACCACTGAATACTTTTTACCAAGTGGTGGTTAAGTGTGTGATCAATTCTTAAAAAAAAACACCCCAAAACATCTACTTGCACAGGCATTGAGACGAGAGGAAGAGCAAAACGACAAGGAGCAATGGATTAACATACAAAACGGGTCAAAGGGAAAGCAGTGGAACAACAAACCAAGCACCACAGCACAAGGAAAGGAATTGTAGGAAAAGGGTGGCAAGAAGCTCTCAGCAGGTGCAACAAAATTCACAAGTGGAGATGAGAAAGACCATGAGGTGGTGGTAGGCAGCATGATTAATATCCTATGCGCAAGAGGTCGAGATATTAATGGAGACAGTTCCACAGGCGATAAGAGAGGTGTATGAAAGAATAGAGGTGAGTGTTGAGGAGAACCTTTTAAGATGGTAACAAATAGTTTCTGCCAGATTACATGCAACTTGGTTGGGGGGGGGGGTACACTGATGGACAGAGACTTGAAAGGTTAGGTGGAGCAAGACCAGAACAGAGCCAGTGCATTTCAAGCTTACTACCTGCCCATGGTGAGCAAGAAGCAAATCTAGGGACTCAACATCCTGATCCATGATTGCAATGACACAGAAGGTCAAATATTCCAGGGCCTCAAGGGAGGAAATTTTGAATGCAGCAGCACCATTCCAAAGTGGGTAACCATTTTCCATGACTCGCCGGATGAAGGCTTTACACACATTTATCGGAATCATTTTATATACAGAGGAAGCACTCGGCCATGCGCAGTATTGAGAGAAAATTATTGGCATCGCCTTTCTGATAGACAATTTGTCTCTGTATGATTTTTGGGGAAAAGTCTTATCTTTTTCACTCTGTCAACCAACTTCCAAACTAAGCAAAGTGCATATCGTCTTCTTTTAGTGGAAGCAACGTAACATGTTGAGCACAACAGGAGCATGATGCTTGTGGCCACTTGCGTGATTGACATTAGGATAGTAACATTTTATTGCTTGTTGGGTTCACCACTGTTTATCACTCTTGTTTTCCTTTTATTATTTATTGCTCGCAAGTTGGTTTGCAAAATATGTCAAAACGTTGTGTTTTTCAATTAAATGCAAGCAGCTATTTCATGGGCACACACTCTTCATGAGTTACCAAAAGACCCGATTGTAAAAAAAGCATTTGGTGTAGTCTGTAGGAAGTAAACGAATAAACTTCACACTGACATCAACTTCCCAAACTGTGATATCTTCAAGCTATTTCACCAATATAATTGGTAGCAGTTTAGCCTGACAGCTCAAGTGTGATTCAAGATAAATATATGATTGTAATTTCTGTCTCAACCATTCCTGGAACCTAACATTCATGCCCATTTCAAGGCTGAGGTCAGTTCAGGTATAGGAGCATGTGCTGGAGGTCACCTCATCCACTTTCCCCCAGGACTCCAGAGGCCTCTGTCTGGCCATTCGACAGGCAGATTCATGGCTTCACAAAGATGACTGCATCATTTGCAAAATCAAGGTCAGAGATCATGACATTCCGAAACGCTTCATTGCAGGTTGATCTCTCTGGCATCTTTTCCAAAATCCAGTCCATACAAGCAGTGAAAAGTGTGTGGGCTAGTAAGTACGCACCCTTGACAAACTCCAATAACACTGGAAATAAATCAGAGATGGTACCACCACATCTCACAGCACTCTTAGTACCAGAGTATAGTCCAGACATCAGATTTATCAGTTTTGATGGCACCCCACGAAGACTGACAATCCTCAAAGGGCATCCTGATTCACTGAATGAACCACTTTGCAGAGGTTAACATTGGGTCTAAATAGCCCCTGTTGAAACTCTGGTCTGCATTCAGTGAGGACCCAAAGAGCAAGGATACGGTCAATCATTGATTGCTTTGGTATAAAGCCTGACTGCTCTGGGTACTGGTGCTCAAGCAGATGGTGGCAAACCCTATCGATAATTATCCGAGTAAAGTCTTTGCCCGGCATCAAGAGCAGCATCACAGCTCGGTAGTTGTTGCAGTCCTGGCGATCCCCCTTTCCTTTCCAGAGAGGGACAACAAGGTCCCTCTTCCAGTCAATTGGAGTGATGCCTGCGCTCAAAACAGAGCAGAGAACTGCATGCAATGAGAACAGCATTTCCACCATCCTTGAGAAGTTCAGCATGGATGCCACAGATCCCAGGAGCTTTATCCTCTTTCAACTAATTCACCACAGCCTGTATTTCCACAAGCAAAGGAAGTTCACAGTTCATTGGAGGGTCAGTAATAGGGATAGTTATACCTCTGAAATCCAACTCAACAGCTGGTGGGTCAGCATGATATGGCCATTCAAAGTAACTGGCCCATCAAGCCTTCACTTCAGACTCCTCTGTCAAGAGCCCACCACCCTCTGTTTTAATTGCAGCACACTGAGGGATGGGCTTAGAGGAATTCAATGCATGAATTCCTCTACAAGCAGGACGAGAATCACTTGTCCACAGGTGATGATCTACCCCTCAACAGGTTCCTTGCACTTAGACCTCCTTTTCCAACCTCACAGCATGTACACTTTTATGGCTTATCTCATTGAGCAGCGCAGTTCTGCAATTATGCCTGGCCCTGAGACTCTGGTCAATGGTATCCAATGTCCCCTGGGAGACAACATTCTTCTTCGCCTGATGGTGGGTTCCAAGACAACCACCGGCACCATAAACGATGGCAATCTTGAAGGTATTTCACAACTCTTCAGGCTGAGGAACTGAAGAAAAGAGCCTAAAAGTATTCCACCAGCCAGTATTCCGAGGGAAACGAGTGTTCGGAAAGAAGTATTGACTGTGAATCAGGTCAAGAAAAGGTCAGCAAAACTTGGTAAAAGCTTTTCTTTTCATAACAAGAGTGCAGAGGTTATGTACTTACCTGTTAACTGTCTCGTCTAGGTTGGATTCTTTACCAGACTATAAAATATGAGATTTGTGTTTTGCAGGTGTCGGGTGTTGTTGTTATTGAATCATTTTGATTTCTCCTTAAGTCTGAGCTGAAAGTCCAATAAAGTGGACTTACCAAATATGAAATTGGCAATGGCATGATCGTACTCTTTTTTTTTGTTTCTTGTTTTTTGGGATACAATATCAAGGCTCATGGAGAAGCTGGAACATAGAATGGATCAGGGCTTAAAAGAACAAAATGAACAGCAGAATGAGAAGGGGGAAACATACCTACAGTGAGGTTGAAAGACAAAGTATAGTGAGACTTGGAGAAACAAAGGGGTTTGGGGAAGAATCAGGGATGCGCAGGACATGGGGGTGAACAAGATGGATAAAGCCACGAAATCTCAGGATGGACAAACTGGAAACTGAGAGTGAGACGAGGTTGGGGTGGGTTAACAGAGGCAGAAAAGATCGTGCTCTTCGATGGGGGATGATCTGAGATGGTGGTTTCTTGATGAACAGCTATCTTGAAGCACCGGAAGTAAGAATGAGATTTAAGAGAATGTGGAAGTTGGTTCCAGAGGTTGGGGGGGGGAGAAAAGAGGAAAGGAACCAATGAGTCGAGGTGAACAGTGATTCTGTTTTTTGGCAGTTCCACTTGAAAGGGGTAGTTAGCAAATCATATGCATTCTGCAAAAACCTGGGCCGTGGAGTCGGGGTTGGGAGGCCGGGGGGGGGAGCACAAAAAGAGCAGATGATACACAACCAGAAAGGAGGTGGCAGAAGGCAGACTCTGTTTGTGATGGGAAAGTGATAGGCCCACAAACCCAGCTTCATTTTGGAAGATTCCAATGATCTTGAAGTCTTTTGTTTCCACTGTGTCAAGCTGAGCAAGATGTGAGGCGGGGGCGTTTACCCAAAGAAGAAAGTAGTACTCCATCAAGCAACCGATGGAGGCATTGTTGGTGGATAAGAGCTCAGGTGTGCCAAGGAAGGATTTTGCACAATGGAGGATGCCCAGTCTATGATTGGCTTTAAAAGACAACTTAGAAGTGTGGTCTGCCCAAGAAAGATCATGGCCCAAAAATTTGAGTGACTGAACTTCTTTAACCCTATATAGGTGTACCTCCAGTGTACCTAGGTGTAACCATAGATAGGTGTAACCATAGATAGGAAAACATAATTCTTCCGGCGACTCCTACAGCTGAGGCATGAAAATATTATGACATAAAATTACACATTCAGAAATACAAATTTAAAGCTTACTAAGACTAAAGTGAGGCTTGAGCCTGGATACAGTCTGCAATTTTTGTGAAATTTTGCTCAAATTTGGTTGCGGCTGCCTTCACAAGTTCCAGTGTGTGAGTGTTTGTTCGTTTTGAATGGCACTTGTTCTTTACAAAGGTGACCACAATGAAGTCTGCTTACAGCACTAGGTTGATCCAAACATCGAAAGCATCATGAAAGTTGCTCATTTAATTGTTTGCTGGTGCACGTTTTTCCAAAAATCCAACAGTGACTGGTTTGTTGTGTGTGTTTCAATATGTCCTTGCTCTGGGTGGCATATATCGGTGGCAGTTGCTGAGCTCGTCTGCTTCCAATATAAATGGATATGAAACGAAGCAGAACAAAATCCTTTTACTTCGAAACTCCAAAAACCGAACAGCGAATTCCAGCTGCAGTTGTTGAGCATTTTGTACACTTGTTTGGGTGTGTCACCTGGCAGGTAATTCTCCCAGTCTTTCAAAGTGTGTTAGGGTAGGTTTTGGCTGCTTCAGGTGGTGTTCAAATAGCCTCGATTTACTGATAAATGCAGAAATCGAGAAGTCCAAGTCACAAATAACTTTATCCTTTACCTGGAGTTGTTGGGTCAGTATGTTTAAATGTGTCGCAATGTCAGCCAAGAATGCCAGCTTTTCAACCCATTGATTTGTGGTCATTTTCTTCAGGACAGATTGAATTTTCTCAGACAACTTTTGATGAACAGTCAAAAGGTCAATGATGGGATTGATCAAGTCATAGAACTGATTGAGTACTTCAGCGAACTGCTGTGTGATATATCAAGTCACCACAATGCGTGTCATATTCCTCATTAGCAATTTCTTGAATTGCCGTTGTGCCCGGCCATGACCACAAATGAAGTTGACAATTTGAAAGACATCTCCCATGACCATTTTAAAGAATCCTGACTGAAAGCTGTGCATGCTGGCCAAGTGTTCCTAATGTATGAGACAATGATGTGAGAGAATATCATTTCTCATGTCAAGTGTCATCTCTTCCAGAGGACAGCACCACAACTCTAGAATTTCTAATAGTCATCGCAGGTGCTCCGATGGTAGTTACGGAGTCGACCTTATCCATGGAACATCAAATTTCTCACATTTTTTGAACATACCATGAAGACAATTACTTCCACGAGTTCTTTCTCGAAGTGGAAAAAGATCAAGCAAGTCTTTAACCAGTTCACCAGACTCACTTATGGCATGAATAAAAATACAACATTGGCGAATGTGCAAGAAAAGTACCGGTCGACCAAACACAAGTGCAGCAGATGTTGAACGAGTGTGTGAATCATTTCAACAAAGTCCCAGAAAATCAATTTGACACGCATCCAGAGAACTGGAACGACCAACCACCACTGTACATGTCTTTGAATAAATGACTATAAGGTGCAGATTCTTCAGGAACTAAAACCAAATGACGAACCCAAATGCGAGGCATTTGCCTTGGAAACGCTCCGTCGTATAGAGGATGATGAAGATTACCTGAAAAGGTCATTTTCATAGACAAAGCTTGCTTTCATATATTGGGGAAGGTCAATCAGCATAATGTGAGGATCTAGGGCTCAGAAAACCCCCACGTGGTCATTGAAGACATATGCGATAGTCCAAAGGTCAATGTGCGGTGTGGCCTTCTCCATGACCACTTGGTGGGTCCGTTTTTCTTTGTGGAGGATACAGTGACCTCAACAATTTATACGAACATGTCGGAATGACACACCTTCCCACAGATCGAAGACCTGCAACCTGCAACCTGATACCTGGTGCTCCCCCTCATTGGGCTTTCGTAGTTCGAGCCGTCCTGAATGAAATGTTTTCAGGTCGCTCGATTGCCCGAGATGGTCCAATCACTTGGCCCCCATGATCACCAGACATAATCCCCCTTGATTTTTAACCTCCGCCATCTTCGAAGATGGATGGAGGTTACTGTTTTCACCCCTTTCTGTTTGTTTGTTTGTTTGTGAACAGTATTACAGAAAAACTCCTCGACGGATTTCGACGAAACATGGTGGGGGGGGGGGGGTTACGTATGGTTCAAGGATCATGCCATTAAATCTTGGACTTGGTCCCAAAGAAAAATTGTTAGAGAAAAAAGATTTTTTTTTTTTGCATTTCTACATGTTTTAAGTGATTTCCACCCCCCAAAATTTTTTACCCCCCCCAAAAAAAATTAAGAGAAAATGTTTTTTTGCATTTCTACATGTTTTAAGTGATTTCCAACCCCCCCAAAAAATTGTTACCCCCCCAAAAAAAAAATTGTTAGAGAATTTTTTTTTTTGCATTTCTACATGTTTTAAGTGATTTCCAACCCCTCCAAAAAAATTGTTACCCCCCCCAAAAAATAGAGAAAAAATGTTTTTTTGCATTTCTACATGTTTTAAGTGATTTCCAACCTCCCCAAAAAATTGTTACCCCCCCCAAAAAAAATTGTTTGAGAAAATTTTTTTTTTTTGCATTTTTACATGTTTTATGATTTCCAACCCGCCCCCAAAAAAGAATTTTTTTGCATTTCTACATGTTTTAAGTGATTTCCAACCCCCCCAAAAAATTGTTAGAGAAAAAAAAAAATTTTGCAACTTTTTTTCAGCAAAATTTCGATTTTATTTTTTTTTTTGCATTTTTACATGTTTTAAGTGATTTCCAACCCCCCCTCAAAAAATGGAGAAAAGAACTATAACTCTGTCAGCACTGTTGACATCATATTTAATGAATAAGATATAAGGTTCACTTGAGTAACCCAGCAGTATTGGCGGCGGAGGTTTTGCACTCTCCTGAGTGCTCCCCCTCTAGTTTTTTTCTGTGGGGGTTTGGTAAAGATGTTGCCTGGTAGCTCATACATGTTGCTGCTTTTGAGCCTGTGGAGTTACTGCTGAAATCTACCTATTTGGGTTCTTCCCGACATCTTTGTTCTTTGTTCCTTTCATACTGCTTTCTAATTTTTTTCACACTTCTCTTTTTGCATTACAATTTTTGCTTATTCTTTTCTTTCATCTCTTTTTACTCTCAATTCCTCTCTTTCTTTCTCTATCTATCTCAGGAGAAGTGAATTCTGGCAGAAATTTTTCTGTAATGCAAACTTCGCTGCACCTGGATGGGTTTTGAGGGTCGTGGAGTGGCGGCTGAAACCCGAATCCTATCCAGGTTCCTCCTGATGACTCCATCTTTGCTCTTTACTTCTTCGGGTTCATTCTTGGTCTTCCTTTTGTTTGTCTATGACACCAAGGTGGCAAACCTGTAGGATCTTCGTTCTCAGATCATCGCTGCGTGCACACTTGTGGACCCAAACATGCTGAGTCAAACATGGCAAGAACTTGTGTCCCGCCTTGATGCCTTCTCAAATCATGACAAACGGAGCTCACTTTGAAGTGTATTGATGCTGTGCACAAAACTTTATGACTTTCTGTATCATATAAACCAAAGGGTATTGTACCATTTGTGGTTCGAAATATATTAACAACTAAAGTTCACCGGGCCTTTTTGGGACACCCTGTCATAGCGATCTATTCTGGCGTCTTTATCAGCCTTAGTAGTTTTGAAAACACTGGAGAATGAAAGCTTCTTTGTAAAGGCTTACTAATGTATTCTATAGCAGACATTTCAAAGTATAATTTGTACACATTTATCTCAGAAGTGGAGATAGATGCAATTACAAATTTGCCGCCTCAAAAAAGTGCACAAATTCCTTCTCAAGACCGCGTGGGGTAAGGATTCCATGAACACCATCTAGTTTACTGATGTCATCTCGTGAATCATTCTTTCATTCACTTTTTGCCACCCCCAAATTTTGCCGCTATGGGTGACCACCTAGTTTGCTAATGGTTGCACTGGCCTTGCTTACATTCGAGATAGACTCTTTCAACCAGTGATAATTCCCTTGACTCCAGCAAAAATGCCTGCCATGTCATTTTCACCACTAAGCAATCTCCCTGTGCTACCACTCAATAGGACCACACTTATTTTGTACACAGAGTCGAGGCTTGTGGAAGAGCTAGAAAAATGAACTGATCAGAAGGCAACACAAAAGGAACAGCAGAAAGAGAGAGGGGGGAAACACCAATAGCAGAGTTTAAGGAAAAATGGAGGGAGACTTGGACAAATAATAAGTATGGGGAGCAATTGATGGGGTTGCAGGAAAGGATAGTCGGGGTGGACAAGATGGATACAGAAAGAAACTCTCAGGAAGGAAGAACTACAAATGTGGAAGGAGATGGGCTTGGGGAGAGGGGTGTGAGTGAGGGACAAGGGTAGGAAATAATTTTGGATTGAGAATGACTTGAGATGGTGGCAAACGGCTGTCTTGAGACCTGGATGGAAGATTAACATTGAAGGGAATATGTTAGTTGGTGTCACAGGTTGGGAAAAAGAGGAATTAATGAGTGGAGGTGAGCAGAGATCCTGGATTTAGGTAGTTTCACCAGAAAGGGCGTTGATGATGGACTGTCTGCACCCTGCAGAAACCTGGGTGGGGGAGACAAAGCACAGAAAGAGCAGAGGGTGCAAGACGAGAAAGGAGGCAGTAAATGACAGAGATCACCTACCTGTCTGCAATGACGAAGTGATAAGCCCATAGACTCAGCTTCATCAGGGAGATTCCAATGATGTTGAAGGTCTTAGTTTCCATGGTGTCAAGCTGAGCAAGGTGTAAGGCAGGGGAGCCAGCCCAGAGGGAAGAGCAGTAAATGGAGTCACAAAAGTCCTTTGCTGAGGGGCCATGGCAGGTGAGAGGTACCACTCAGCCAATTTGCATGGTGACAACTGAAATCACCACATATGAGAAAGAGGGAGTTGGAATGAGTGGTTAAAACTTTGTCCATGGTGTTTGAGAGAGATGGAGTCCTCACTGTTAGGAGGATTGCACAACACAAAGGAAAACAAGAGGTGAGAGCGGAGGGGAACTTGCAGCCAGAGGTACTCCTCAGGGTTGGGAGGTGTGTAAGATCAGTGCATGGACAGTGAGAAATTAAGTTCTTTTTGTAAAGTGAAACTCTGCTTCCTTGGTGAGGTTCTGGCCTATCAAACTGGAGAAGACACGAGCTAGTGACAGACACAAAGGAATCAGGAATGTCCTGTGGGAGGAATGATTCTGTTAAACAGGTGATGTCCAAATTGTCAGCAGTGGCCTGGAATGAGAGATCTGTCAGGTTGGAATGCAGGCTTTGGAAGTTTTAGGTGCACACAGTTAGGGACAGGAGAGTAGGTGTTAGGAGTGTGAGAAATGGGGCGGGTGGAGGGTGTGGGATGGAGGGGAAGATGGGAGGGTGGGATGAGCATGAAGCTGAGAGCAGCAAGATGATGGGGAAGCTGAGAAATTATTTTGATGCAGTCTTGTCTTTTATCCAGATTGTTGCACACCCTCCTATATCATACATGTTCATTTTGTAACCTTCTCGTCCTATCCTTCGACTACTCTCCTCATAAAACCAAGTCTCAATTACTGCAACGATATTGTACTCCTTGTTATAAATTTTAGCTTCAGGCTCTTTCCTCTTACTATTTAAACTCCTGGTATTGGTACAGGATTTGTTTTAAAAAAACTTTTCCTTTCCTATAATTATTTGTTGCTGCAAGCCTGGTGTGTTGGCGCAGTGGTTAGGGCAGCGGCTTGGGATCCAAAAGGTCTTGAGTTCAAGCCCCGTTGGGCCACTGAATTAATACACCAGGGGGTTGACTCAGCCTGTCATCCTTCCGAGGTCGGCGAAATGAGTACCAGTATACTGGGCCGGTGTATACCCCGGTTAAAATAGGTGTACCACATCCCTGTGTCATAAGAGGCGACCAGGGTTGCGTCAGGAAGGGCATCCGGCGTAAAACATATGCCAAATCACTATGCGGATCATACGGATGATCCGCTGTGGCGACCCCTAACGGGAGCAGCCGAAAGAAGAAGAAGAAGATAATTATTTGTTGCTGCCTGGCCTTACGAATCAGGTTATCAGTTGCATTTCCTCCATTTTCAGCACCTCAAGCCTAAAAAAATGCCATTATTCTTTTGTCAATTCCAAGTACAAATGTTGCTGCCCCATTTCTCTTTAGCTTCTGGGCATCATTCAGGAAACACCCCCCCCCCTTTTACCCCCAAATGATTTCCATTGCTTCCTAAGCACAAAACCTTGCTCCTTACACCATTTTTCCATCCATAGGTTGACATCTATTGCATTACTTTTGAATTATATTCCCTCTCCTATTCACAGAAAAATTACAACAAACATTACCTCCTCACTCTTTGCATTGAGTTGCCCTGTCATTGTCTAGACAACTCCAGAAAACAAACCTAGACAATTTTGATGCTAATCAGTAAGTCGAAGAAGTTCTCGATTTAATTAAATAACGAAGAGAAAACCATGAAAGGGTATTTAGATCGACCTTTACCAAAGCATTTAGCCTAGGTGAATATCTGAACATCCCTGCAACCACACCAAGGCAAGCAGGTGTACAGAGACTTTGCAGTAACTACTCAACAGAAGAACCGGAACATTTCTAATGGTAATCAATTTTTGTGCCATGTCTCGAATTTGTGATATCTCATTGACTTTGTACCATTTCGTGGATTACCTGAGAGATGTGTAAAGCTTTGGTGCTTCTTGCCTCAACACCTGACTCTTCAGACGAATCAATAATGGAGCAAGTTCAGGTAAGAGATTACAAGTTTTACAAGTTGTGACTGATTTGCAATTGGAAATTGGTTTTGTTGAAAGTATATATTCACAGGATTTAGCAACACAAATTATTTTAATTTTACTATGGTGTGAATCTCTGAAAGATGGCAACAGACATTTTATGCTCTTTGTAACCACGAAATTTGTTTCATTTGCATTTGTGGATCTGCTCTTTACTTGCTTTAGAACTGAAACATTTGTTGGTTAAAAATAACAATTTATATTTTTGTATCTTTAGATTTTGAACAAGTTGATCTTGGCGTGTTTATCATTTGAGTTGTGCTCCAGTACTACGTTTACCCCGTTCAAACACAATTGTGCAACTTGAAATACTTTTGTTGTACATGTCTTTTTTATTTGAGGCGCAGTAGTACTTGCACCTCTGAGAAAATAATTTTGTGTCATTGGTGGTGTGTCAGTCAGATGTGGCACAGCCCACTGTGATTGCTGCTGAAGTTGACAGCTGGCACATCAAATTGGCAAATGTTTCACCAGAAGAAATGTCACAGGATGCAATGGCAATAATAGTGTACTGCATAATGCCACAATCTATCCAAATATCACCTGGCTCCTGAGAATCAGTTACACTGCTAGTATCTGCTACAGCAGAGAGATCATGCTGGTATCTATCAACTGCTACAGCAGAGAGATCATGCATTTTGTGCTCTCCAGCGAATTAAGAGCTATACACGTTCAACTATGGGACAAAAACGAATGACTTTTGCAGTGCATTGCAGTCGGCACATCTCGGTGGAGACCGTGACCGATACTCTCGCAATCTCTCCCCGATGGCTTAATTTTGTACTACAGTATTTCCTGTACATCTGCCACTTGGCAGGTAACCCGAGTCCCCTCCTCAGGAAAATGTTAGTTGCACCTCAACCTGTATGACACCAGGACGACAGTTTGAATCTGGAAAGATAATCAAATGCATGTAAGATGGCTCAGAGGCGAGTGTGCATACACCTCGAGGCCATCCTGCCAGCCCTCTGTGGAAAACGCTCACAGCCAAGGTGTCATGCATTTTGTTTACAGCCCCTATAGGATCTTCAACATCCACCAACAACCACTGCTGAGAGACAGACCCTCTGACTTAATGTCCTTTCAATGGATGGTGCACACAATGATGCAGCACCTTGCCTGCGAAACACCCCAGGTCGAAAAACCAGTTAAAACCAGTACACATTTTCAACTGGTCTCTATTGGTTCTAATTGGTCTTTAACTGGTCTCTATTGGTTTCAACTGGTACCAGTTAAATTCAGTCAGAATTCAAATTTCCCAGTTGAAAAAACCAGTAGCTCATATTTGTACCAGTTAAAGTCTTACTGGTTCCAGTTGATACCAGTTGCAATGTACTGGTCTCCCAGTTGATACCAGTTACAATGTACTGGTCCCAGTTGATACCAGTTATTAAATAAAATTGTATTTCAACTGGTAATATATCACTCTATTCCAATTTCCATATTAAAACCAGTAAGAAACCAACTGGCATTACTGGTACCAGTTGGCTACTGGTTTTCAACTGGTACCAGTTGACCAGTAAGCTACTGGTCTTTACTGGTTTTTCGACCTGGGACCAGGGTGAGAGTTTATGTGGCTGGGTCAGGATTTGAATCCAGGCTAGACAGCTCAAAGGTGAATTAGCAAACATCTAAGCTATCCTGCCAGCGTGAAACATGGAATAAACTGTTGTGAATGAATAACCCAGTGAATGAATTTCCTGAGTTCGTGTCCCAATATTTATTTTGTCATATTGTGACATTACATTTCAATAATGGATGATGAGCTGCAGGGGGCAGCATATCCTCATAGGCTGTGAACAGTAATCAGCCATAAATGTCACATACTGTCATCAGTAGAAGGCAGCAGATGCTTTCAAAAGTGTGAAAGACAAATGTTTTGTGAATTTGTTCTGTTAAAGCTCCAGAAGACATTTTTTATAATTCTGAATGTAAAAATAATTTTAAAACGTTCTTATTATCTCGGCCACTGAAGGTGGAAGGAGGTTATGTTTTCACCCCTGTTTGTCTGTCTGTGAGCACGATATCTTAAAAAGTTGTGGACGGATTCGGATGAATCTTGGTGGATAGGTGGATGAGTCGGGTAGGTGACAAGAAGAAGCCGATTTGATTTTGGTTCATGTCCGGATCCAGATCCGGCCTATCAGTGGGTTCCAAAAGGTCATCTGTTCAGCCTGGCGGTGTTATGCATTCCGCCAAGTGTCGTTCCAGTTGCACAATGTGTTCAACATCAAATTACAAAAGAGAGCATACTCTGACCTGAATATAGAGTGTCGGATTGATGCCTTCACAGGTTGGTTGTTTTATCACAAAGTACACAACCACTGCAATGCACGTTACGCTGGATGTCCCATGCATATAAACATGAGCTCATGGACACTAAATATCCCACGGTGTGCTTTGTGAAGGGTCGGTTAGTTACACCCTTCACAGACTCTAAATTCCTGCACTTTCAGTCAAACGTCAGGCCTGGTCAGTTGGTTTGTGAAAGGGTTAATCCACAAACTTAGGACCGACCCCACAAGAAGGTGGAAATAATTAGGGATGGTAAACTATCACGAGTAACAATCATAGTACGAGTAACTCATCCACGAGCTCATGCACAAGTTCGTGGAAGTAATAGTAGTAGTATTAGTAGTTGTAGTAGTGGTAGTTGTGTGTTGCTGGTTAACCTCCTTTATTGGAATTTTTTTTTTGTTTTTTTTGCCATCAGTTACTCTTTTTTTTCATTCAGCTTGTATACAGAGAGTCAGGTATTGTTGTTTGTCACAATTAAACTGGAATAATTCAAATTCTATGCTTCAGAGCACCTGACATTCTGTCGTCCAAAAATGGCAAATAAACAATGGATCTTGTTCCTCTATGACGTCCCGTGAAACACATCCAATAGAGGGCAGAAGAGGTTTGCATTGTGCGAGCAATAGAGGACTGCACAAGATATGGTGCTGTGAGCAGTAGAGGGAGCAGAGACTTGTTTTAGCCACCATGTCGTGGACTGTGCAGTTTTCACTGCATTTCACGCCCGAGGCAAAGGCAGTTCAGAATCTCTGGAGGGAGTACATTTTGGAAAAATGGATGCTTGGCCCAGCAAGGGTAGGAAGTACTAACAATGTTGATACCATTCAGCATGAAAGTGTTAATGCATTTTCTCCATCTGTAAGGGCCTGGCAGCCCAAGTGGATTGTTCCGTGCCAGATCTTGGGTTTTGAGGATGGAGGGGTGGATATAGCGCAGTTACAAGGCAGCCATTTACGATTTCCATTACATTCTGCGGTCCATCCATTTACGATTTCCACTACATCCTGGGGTCCTTCCAAACGCACGTATGTGTTATGAGCCATAATAATTTCTTATTTACCCAAAATCAACATGGTTTAAATTTCCATTAGCCGGATCTCAAACAAGTAGTGCAGAAAGAGATTGCTTTTCAAAAACATAATTTTACCAACCCTGAAATGAGAGGTTAATAATTAATGATGAAATGGCTTTCACTGAAGCCAGCACAGTCGGACTAACTTTAATGGAGAAACGTCTTGCTCCGAGCTATTGTGGCTTGTTTATCAAACGAGATGGTAATCAAAGGTATATTCTCAATCTGTGTGCCTGGGTTGTGTTACGCCAGAGAGAGAGAGAGCCGATGAGAAAATATTGCCATGTCTTTTTCCTGTTGCCTCATTTGAAGTGATTCCGAAGAGTCGGTGTTATTCAAGGAATCCATTTAATACAATAAAACTCATCGGTCGGGACTTCCTTATCCTTCACTTTATTTGCAGACCAGCAGATAACTCGGTTCCACCAGGCTGTTGCAAAATAATTGGTTCCCAGTAGAGCATGGAATATTTAGGGAGGTAGGTGTGTGAACCAGCGATTCTGAGCCTATACGCCGCCCACATGCGTAACCTAGCCACAAAAATGCATGTAGCTCGAAATTGCGTGAATATGGATATTTGTCAACCTCCGCATGCACTGTCTGTACCCAAGAGCTCTTAAATGAGGTATCATTCAGCATTATACGTGCTGTGGTTCCGTCGCTTACCCCGTTCAAACACAATCGCGAAACTTGCATTTCTGTTGGGAACGAGAATGTAGAATACAGGTTATGGTGACTGCAAGCTTTGGAAATACGTCATAGAAAACTGTAGCAACAAATCTGCTCATGGTTTTACCCCACCGGCTGAGGTTGAGAGTAAACTTGTTTGCCCTGAAATGCACCTGCTGTCTTACCACGAGTCAACATATGGTTCACATCCATCATTTTCACTCACATGTATTAATTTATTTTGTAAGCTCCATAACTCTGACTTTTTGGGCTGTGATGGATTACCTATCATGTGCTGAAGCATCAAGCAGTACATTAAAAATGTTCCGCTGTATGTTTAATTAAGGACGTATATTTCATTCTATAACATGCTAAGTGTCCGTCGTTTTGAAACTCTTGAGTTATGTAGCAGTGTTTGGTGTCATTTGTTTGCATTTTCACTTATTCCACTATCTAATCAATCCACGAACAGGAAATGTAGGCATTGGCAAGATTGTATAGCCAACAATTATACTTTAGGTCAAAAGGCCAGCTCTTCAGTCAGGAATTGTTCTCATTGTTCTCATTGTTGTGTGTGTGTGTGTGTGTGTGTGTGTGTGTGTGTGTGTGTGTGTGTGTGTGTGTGTGTGTGTGTGTGTGTGTGTGTGTGAGATTAAATGGCATGTCCAGATAGGACACCCAGTTTTCGTCCATCTGATGGACGGTGTGCACACATAGATGCCTCTCCCTTCCTGGGAAACACCAGGATAACAGTTTATAACGTGGTCGACATTCGAACTTAGGCGAGACAGCTCAGAGGTGAGTGTGCATACCTCTAAGTCTCTGCTATCTTGCCAGCCTGTTCTGATCATTGACCTGCCTGCTGGTGACAGTAAAATGGTTTGTTAAATGCAAACTGTCATTTTCATCAGTGCTTTTTCCAAGGAGTCTATGAGAGGTGATTCATTTTTGTAATGGATCGAGTTTTATTGTCCCACTGATACCTTGAGGCTCTGATGTGGTTCAGAGGGAAAACGGTTGTTTGAAAAATTATTCTCATAAAGGAGTTAGTTACTCATCGAATGTTTTGAACATATTGTTGGGATCGCAACGACAAAATGTCAAAATGATTTGCTTCTGGCTGATAGAGTGAGCTTAAAGGTTCACGTTGCAGGATAGTATGGTCCACAAGCAAGGTACATCACACGTTCAACATTGATGGCTATTAAGGTGAATTCCCCCCCCCCCTTGGAATAGTTCAAAACAAGGCTGTACGCATGGTGAAGTAAGTTGTGATTTAGTTGAGATGATGTGTTTGACCGTGCAATACTTGAAGCTTTGTGTGACTGCACCCAGGCGGTTCCCCCGTGGTTCGTGTAGAATGAAAGCTTCATTAACCCTTGAGTGCCCTCATGGGAGATGGGTCTGGTTTTCCAACCATCAAACCTCAGCTACAACCTTGGCACTTAGCGACATCAACAGATCTGGGCATACAAATCCTTCTTTGTGGCTCGGATTATTCTGCAAGGAGATGGTGAGTTTAATAATTTCCAAGAAACATGTAAATACCTCTGCACAGCTGTGGGAGATTCTATTTGGAGTACTCCCTGCATTGACAATTAATTTTTTGGTCAAGGTTCCTCCTGTTCAATTTACCCTTCAAAGTGAGTGGCTAATCTACTCATGATGCTAATTATATGTAGGGGCTGCAAAAATACATTTCTCTCTTCTGGCCTTTATTCTTTCTTCTTTTTTTTTTGATATTCCTCCTGTTTTTCTTTGTTTTATAATTTTTGCTTTCTCTCTCTGCTTTTATTTACATTTCTGTCTTTCATTTTTGCAATTAAAATGTCAATTTTTCATTTACACTGCACTGCACTCATGCAGTCATCTTCTGCTTTAAGCTTTGTTTGAGATTTTAAAAAGAAAAATTGTTTTGCAGATAACACTCTTTGCTCAAGACATGACTGGTAAGTTTTGGGTTCCTTAAAAGATTAGAGATGTCATGTTATCATTGTGTCGTTATTTCTCTTTGTATCGTGGTCCATTGTATGACTGTACTTTCTGGGCATTTCTTTCCATTGATTAGTGAATCAAATTTAACATCCACTGATGCTGTCTATAAGGGACTAAGTTAATAAAGCATTCGTTAAGACTAATTTTCATGCAATGTTGAGTCAAACGGTATATCGGCCATGCTTAAAGATAAGCCTTTCATTTTGAAGATTATTTACTGCCTTGCTAATGATGCCAGAATGAACACTGAAGAAAGTGTTTCTTGCATGGCGATGCTTTTGGGACTTCAGCTCAGAATATGTTTCATTGCATGACCAGCATTTTGCCATTTGGGCCAAAGTGCATGTGTATTAGCTTGGAAGGCTTTGTCTGACCATGCACTTTGGCCCTTCGAGTGAAGTACATGAGTACACACATTATTGAAGTACACCATTTACTTTAGCCCTTCGACTCAAGTCGCTTTGTCCTAATGTTGGGATTTTTTTCAAAATATGTTTTTCATGTTAAACAATTTAAAAAAGACATAAAATGTCAAAGCTGAATGTCTAAACTCGGTGTTTGCAGCTAAATCTTGTGTCCCAAACCCATCACTATCTCTACCCACTTTACCCAGTCGCACCCAACTGTCCCTGGACTCTGTATCCTTTTCTCCTGACAAGGTGGAGAGCTTGCTTTCAAACCTCGAGTCAGATTCTGCAACCGGTCCAGACGGCATCAGCCCACGTGTCCTCAAAGCCTGCTCTTCTGCTCTTGCTCACCCTCTCTCTGTTCTATTCACCCTCTCATTTTCCCAAGGTCATCTGCCATCTGCTTGGAAATCTGCTAACATCACTGCCCTGCATAAAAAAGGTGCAAAAACAGATCCCTGTAACTATAGACCAATCAGCCTTCTCCCAATCATCAGCAAGGTTATGGAATCCATCATCGCTTCAGACATGAAATCCTTCCTCTTCTCCAATGGCTTGATTTCCAATCATCAATTTGGTTTCAGACCAGGTCACTCTACCCTAGATATGCTGCTACTGCTCTCCCATCAATGGATGGAGGTCCTCAATGCCAGACAGGAAATCCGAGCCGTATCCCTGGACATATCACGTGCTTTTGACACAGTCTGGCACCCTGCCCTACTCACCAAACTCTCTGCCCATGGTATTCAAGGCCATCTCCACTCATGGCTCGCAGACTTCCTCTCCTGTCGCAGTCAACGTGTGGCCCTAAATGGAGTTCTTTCATCCCCTCTTCCTGTGCAGGCTGGAGTTCCTCAAGGTAGCGTTCTGGGCCCTGTTCTTTTTCTGGTTTTCATCAATGATCTCTCGGACTCTCTGGAAAATCCTCTATTTCTCTTTGCCGATGACTCAACCCTCTGCCGTACCATCTGTCATCCCTCAGACTGGCAAGCAGCAGCTTTTTCGCTCACTGCAGATCTGGATAAAATCACAAACTGGTCCAACACGTGGAACATGTCTTTCAATCCAGACAAATCTCACACTCTCACTATGTCTCTTCGAAAGGACCGTTTACAAACCCCCCCATCCACTTTCTCAACAATCCTCTGGAAGAAGTCTTTTCTTTCAAGCTTCTGGGTCTCACTATCTGCCATGACCTTTCCTGGGAAAGTCACATTTCCAACCTTGCCTCAAAAGCCAGTCGCCGACTGGGAATCCTCCGTCGTGCAAAGTCCTTCCTCGGCCCTCTTGAGCTCCTGACCACTTACAAAGCTTTTGTCCGTAGCCTGATGGAGTACTGCTCTCCCCTCTGGGCTGGTGCTCCTGCCTCCCACCTTTCTCGACTTCACGCTGTCGAAACCAGGGCTTTTAAGATCATTGGCATCTCCCGCAATGAAGCTGAGTCTTTGGGCCTCTCACTCAATCACCGCAGGTTGGTCGGTGGTCTTTCTGTCTTCTACCGACTCCTCTCCAGCCTTGCCCCCCTGCTCTCTCTGCGATTTGTCCCAACCACATTTCCACAGGGCGCTCAAGGTCCGCCAACAACCCCCTTCTGGTAAAACTACCAAAATCACGAATCACTGCTCATCTTCACTCTTTCATTCCTCTTTTTTCCCGCCTTTGGAATAAACTTCCTCACTCTATTCTTTCCCATTCTTCCCTTCAGGCTTTCAAAACAGCTGTTCACCACCACCTCTTATCTTCCCCCATCCAAATCCTCGATCTTTTCTACCCCCGATAATCCACCCAAGCCCACTTCCTTCAATTCTCCTGCTTTCCTTCCTGAAAGTCCCTTTAATGTCCATCTTCCCCTCGCCATGTTCCCCGTCCCATCCCCATCCCTCTCCCTTCCACAGTTCACCTGTGTCTGTTCCCCAATGTTTTGTCCCTTCCACTCCCGCCCTTCTTGTCTCATGCCTCCTTGCTGTGAGTTGTGTGTTAGCTCTCATACGAGCCTCGACCAAGGTATACAAAAAAAAAAAAAAAGCTCCTGTTCTTTTAGTAATTTTGCTGCAGGGAGTTAAAGGGAAAGCCCATATTTATGTATAACTAAAATTGCTGCCAGTCAGCCATCTTGGATCTGATCTCAAAACAAAATGATGTGCATAAGTGCACCATCATTTATTGTCTTTTTGCCAAGTTTGAATAAAATCAGTCAATAAATGTCTGAGATATGGTTGCGGACGCATGAATGCACGCACGGACACGGAAATTGAGACCAAATCCGTAAGCTCCCATTTCGGACTAAATCCAACGGGGGCGAAAAAAAAATGTAGGTGTTCAAAGATAGAAGCTCTAAATCACATCCATCTCTCACTAAGGCATATAAGTGCTTGTCCATCCTGAACTCTCCAACTCGTATCTGTCCTGAAAGTCCTGGTGGTACCTTGACAAGTCTGTCTCGAGTGTGTTCTTCTTCTATAGTCCAGTTCATGATGTATTTTCGGTCACATTTTGTGAAATTTTGCTATACTATACATTTTTGGAAACATTTGGATATACTGAATACGAAAAACAATGTTGCCATTAAAACAACAAAAAAAGTCTCCATGGTGGCCATCTTGGATTTTCAAAATGGCCACTATTGAAAAATCAATTCTCCAAATATCTCTGCTTCTCTTCCACCTTGCTGAGTGCTTTCGGTGGCTAAACAAATATTATAAGGGACAAAAAAAATCCAGCGCACCTAAGTACAAACAGGTAAGTATAACAGAAATAAAGTTATTCGTTATAAAAGACCATTTTTTTTCTCCACTTAATCATAAAACTAACAATATTGCATACCAAGATGAAATTTTTCTGGAAATGATTAGCATTTTAAAATGTCATTCAAACATACTGCACGTGACATTTACGATGGAGACACTGTGCTGTTGTCACATTTGGAATGGTCTCAGTAGTCACTATCATCTGACTAATGTTTTTTTGTCATTTTTACACTGTGTGGTACACATTACGAGAGTTACGCACAAACCGAGAATTGATCTCACAGTGAGACCGGTGCCACAACGTCTCCGACGACTTTCATTTTTCATCAGAAAAACATATCAGCTGAACAGAAACGTCTACAGGAACAAGGGATCATTGAAAATGTGGATTCATTGCCAAGGATCTCAAACATGCTTGTGGCTTATCCGAAATCAGGTGAAATTCCACTGTGTGTGGACCTTAAAGCCGTAAACAAGGCCATAATCTCAGATAAGTACCCGCTACCAACAATCAAAGAACTGTCAGCAGAATTCCACCAGTTGGCAGTGTTTACAAAGCTTGCCATGTGCCGGAGCTATCTTCAAGTTCCGATGGTAGAATGCGTCAAGTACCTGACAGCCTTTATAACCCATGATGGAGTTTTTCAGTATCACCGCATGACATGTGGGTTTAGCTCTACTCTGAGTGCATTCCAGAAAATACTGCCAACAGCTCTGCATGGCACAGAAGGGTGCATTTATCTTCTTGACGGCATTGTCATGCATGGTCACCATACAGGACAACATGGACAGAGGCCCAACACTGTGATGACCAGACTTGCTGAGAGTAACATTACTCTTAATCATGACAAGTGCCAGTTCAACCGAGATGAGATGGATTTCCTGGGTTACCATGTCTCTTCAGTAGGTGTACATGCACTGAACTTCAATGTTCAGGCCATCAATGATCTTCCAGAGCCAAAGCTCCGGTGCATGCTCCCATACCTGACCTGACCTGAACTGACCTAATTCTTCACATTTTGACCCCAATTCACCAACAATCATCACAACTGATGCCTCAGGAATTGCCTTCGGTGCTGTACTTTTTGAAGTGTCAAATGGAGTGGAACTACCTGTTGCCTATGCGTCTAAAACACTGCCCGAGACCAAACAAAAGTACTCCACAGGTTAATGTGAAGCCCTCATCTATATACAGTGTGTGTGTGTGTGTGTGTGTGTGTGTGTGTGTGTGTGTGTGTGTGTGTGTGTGTGTGTGTGTGTGTGTGTGTGTGTGTGTGTGTGTGTGTGTGTGTGTGTGTGTGTGTGTGTGTGTGTGTGTGTGTGTGTGTGTGTGTGTGTGTGTGTGTGTGTGTGTGTGTGTGTGTGTGTGGGCACTGGAATGTGTTTCTCTTCAGGAGGAAATTCACACTACGGACCGAACACTGGGCTCTCACAACACTACTTGCTACGACAGGATCTGGTCACAAGCCATTGCGCATTTACAGATGGTCTGATCGACTTCATCAATACAGCTTTGATGTCCAGTATGTGACAGGATCCAAGAATGAAGCTCAGTTGTCTTGTTGTTCACAGTAACCAGATGTATCGACAACTAATGAAGACTCAAAGGTTATGGAAATACACTTGGACAACTTTGTGACAGCAGCAAAGTCATAGAATGCTTCAACAGAGGACCCTACTCTAAATAAAGTCTGACATTTCATCCAAAATGGTTGGCCTCGCCGAACACCAACGCCCAAACTTGACCCATACTTCAGACTCAAGGATGAACTTTCTGTGTTCAACAACTGTTGTGTATCCAGAGGGTTACGTGCTGTAATTCCTGGTATTCTTCAGAGGAATGTTTTGAATATGGCTCATGATGGTCATCCAGGCATCGTTCAGACAAACAACAATGTCGAGGTTTGGTGTGATGGCCAGGTACTGACCGATGTATTGAAGAGCACAGCAGGGACTGTGAACCATGTGCAGTAAGCGAGATATCGTCAAAACCAATGCAACCACTGCTACAACCCATAGCTTAGCCAGATAAACTTTGGAGCAGATACAAGTAGACATTTTTGGTCAAGTAAACGTTGCCTCCTACCACCAATGGTTCCTCGTTGTAGTCCATGACCTACATTCAAAGTGGCCAGAAATTTCTGCAACCTCAGTCGTGATGTCCATGATTATCATGAACATTCTCAGTGAGCTCTTTGCTAGATGGGGACTGCTCGAAGTTATCATCACTGACAATGGCCTCCAATTCGTCTTGTATGAGTTTGGAATGTTCTTGGAGCATGCCGGAATAGCGCATCATCACACAGCCCACTACAACCTGCAATGCAACGGGGGAGTAGAAAGGTTTAACCGTGTGATCAAGGAAAGTCTCACCGCTAAATTGACAGATGGAAAGACATTCAGGGATGCAGTTGGAACCATTCTACAGACTTACAGCTCAACACTTCATGCTCCAACACAGCATACCCCAGCCGAAATGATTATAATAGGTCACAAACTCCGATATCTTCTGAAAGCTCTGAAACCAATCCAGACATCAACAGCTAACACAGGATTAGCAAGTGCTGTTCCAGAAAAGCAGCAATGGGTAAAAGAGTACACAGACGCATGTCACAGAGATCGACACTCTTCCGTGAACAAAGGTGAATGGGTCCGAACTAAGCGACCAATTCGTTAGCACAAATTGACATCACCTCCATCACAGCCACAATGTATTGTTCGCAAAACTCGTCCAAATACTTTCTTGCTCGAAGATGGTTCTCAAAGGAATTCCAGACAATGTGTCAGGTCCCATCAGGCTGGTCAATGATATTTCAATTCAGATGGGAACTTTGACACTGTTAATGTGCCTGATACTCCTACTCCTCATGCACATCTGACCAAACACGCACATCAACGTCCAAGGAGCAATTGACATCCTCCAATACACCTTTCTGATTTTGTAACAGACAAAGTTATTTTACATTGATTTGATGGGAACTTGAACAGGTTCCATCACCTTAATTAATGGACATCATTGATCATATTTTGGTTTATTAGTTGCTTAGCTTAATTGTCACTGAGCCACTTATTACAGACAATATAATATTTAACCTTTGAGGAAGAGAAGGAAACATGTCGTGTTTGCAGAGTCACTTGAAACACCAGTGGATCACAGGTCATGTGACCTGTCTCGCCATGGATTGAGATTCCGCATGTTGGATGCAATGCATTAATCGTGAAGATGGATCTCAATGCAGGGCTCATGAGGCCGAGACTGAAATCCATCTCAATGCAGGGCTCATGTTGCTGAGACTGAAATCCATTTCAATACAGAGTGCATGGTGCCGAGACCGCGATTCATCTCAACACAGGGCTCATTTTGCCGAGACTGAGATCCATTTCAATACAGGGCTCATTGTGCTGTGATTGAGATCATCTCGATATGAGCTCATGGTGCCGAGACCGACATCCATCTCAATGAAGGGCTTATGGTGTCGAGACAGATCCATCTCAATACAAGGCTCGTGGTGTTGACACTGATATCCATCTCAATGTAGGGGTTATCATGCCGAGACCGAAATCCATGTCAATGCAGGGCTCATGATTCCAAGCCTGAGATTGATCTCAGTCCAGGGCTCATTGTGCCAAGAACAAGATTCATCTCAACACAGGGCTCATGGTGCCGAGACCGAGATCCATCTCAATACAGGGCTGGTGGTGCAGAGCCCGAGATCCATCTCAATGCTAGGCTTATGGCGTCGAGACTGAGATCCATCTCAATACAGGGCTCATGGTGTTGAGACTGAGATCCATCTGAACACAGGGCTCATGGTGCCAAAACTGAGGTCCGTCTCAATGTGGAGCTCATGGTGCCGAGACTGAGATCCATCTCAATGCAGGGCTCATGGTGGTAAGGCTAAGATCCATCCCAATGCAGAGCTCATGGTGCCAAGACCGAGATCCATCTCAATAGAGGGCTCATGGTGTCAATACGGAGATCCATGTCAACACAGTGCTCATGGTGGCAAAACTGAGATCCATCTCAATACAGGGTTCATGGTGCAAAGACTGAGATCCATCTCAATACATTGCTCATGGTGTTGAGACCAGGATCCATCTCAATGCAGGGCTCATGGTGCAAAGACTGAGATCCATCTCAATACAGGGCCCATGGTGCCAAGACTAAGATCCATTTTAATACAGTGCTCATGGTGGCAAGACTGAGATCCATCTCAATACAGGGCTCATGGTGCCAAGACTGAGATCCATTTTAATACAGGGCTCATGGTGGCAAGACTGAGATCCATCTCAATACAGGGCTCATGGTGCCAAGACTGAGATCCATCTCAATACAGGGCTCATGGTGCCAAGACTGAGATCCATATCAATGCAGGGCTCATGGTGCCAAGACTGAGATCCATCTCAATACAGGGCTCATGGTGCCAAGACTGAGATCCATCTCAATACAGGGCTCATGGTGCCAAGACTGAGATCCATATCAATGCAGGGCTCCTAGTACCAAGACTGAGATCCATCATAATACAGGGCTCATGGTGCCAAGACTGAGATCCATCTCAATTCAGGGCTAATGGTGTCGAGAAAGAGATCCACCTCAATGTAGGGCTCATGGTGCCGAGACCGAGATCCATCTCAATGCAGAGCTCATGGTACCGAGACCGAGATCCATCTCAATGCAGAGCTCATGATACCAAAACTGAGATCCATTGCAATGCAGTGTTCATGGTGGCAGGTGCGAGCGAGCTCCATCTCAAAGCAGGGCTCATTGTGCTGAGACCAAGATCCATCTCAATGCAGGGCTCATAGTGCCGAGACCGCGATGCTTCTCAATGCAGGGCTCATGTTGCCGAGACTGAGATCCATCTCAATCCAGGTCACTTTGTGTTGAGTCTCCATCTTCAAGATGTTATCTCATCCTGGGCACCTCCATGAGGCTTAATTTATTGTTGTTTTGTTCTTGATTTGGGTGGGGGGGGGGAGGGGGATAAGGAAGGAAAGTGGGGATAAGGGGTGAGGCCACGGTAAGTATAAAGGGTAAAATAGTTATCTATCTCCACTGGGTTATTGAGGAAGGTGTTCTGACCCTTCACTGGAGAATCTCGTAGGGAGCGGACCATTACAGAGCCTTCACGGAAAAATGGTGGAAAAGGTTCAATCACAAAAGGGTGGGAGCACTTGTACAGTTTTGACAAGAAGGTTGTGACTGTTCACAACTCGATTCAGTCACTGAACTGCATGCTTTGTTACCGTAAACGTGGGCGTCGTTGAAGACTCATCGTTTGTGTGATGGTGTTTGTGAAGACCTTGGTATCTCATCGTTTGTGTTTCTTGCTCTCTTTCTCCCTCTACTCTCGTCTTCCCTCCATTCAGTATCCCATTGAGCTTACGTTAGTTTCCCTCATCGCGAACTTCCTTGAGCAATCTTCTGCAAGGAAATATTCGAATAACTTTTCTTTCATCATCTTCAAACAGCCTCATTCGATGTTAAAATGACAAGTCAAATTAGCAGTTTAATACCTCAAAGGTATTCTAACCTCATTCCTTCCTCTCGATAAATCCACCTCTCTTTACAAATATTATTCGGTCGTTTTAAATGACGACACAGCTCAAAGTTAAGCATTCCAACGTTTATAGGTGACACTAGTTATCGATTTTGCGTCATTGATAAACTCAACTGAGCTAAGGAGTATGGCTTCGCGGTTTCCAGTTAACCCAGGCATCCTTAATGACAAGCAGACCTGTGGGAGGGTCACAGGTCATTTCCTGCTTTTAAGTCTTTAAAATACTACCTATTACGGTTTTTATCATCACATCTTTATTTTTGACAAGATTGTTGATTGCCTCCGTTTGTTTGTTTGTTTGTTTGTTTGTCTGTCTGCTCGCCTCCAGCCCAAACCGCTCAAACGGTTCAGAGATTGTCACCGACCCTGGGATTTTGGTTCAGATCCAGCCCATCAGTGGGATACAAAACGTGAACGGTTCCACCTGGCAGAGGTTGAAATTTCATAAAATTTGGTCGACAAAAGAGTTCTACATAAGCCAATAGTCCAATTTGAGCCAAATTTTCTAAAAATCCTTAAATTTAATTCGATTGACTTGAAATTTGAACAGGATTTGCATATAATGTCAGTGAATTCAACCAGCTATTACTTTTGAGGTTAATATTGGTCAAAAGGTTAGCATAGGCCATAAGGTCAACCCAAAATAGGCCAAACAAATTGACAATTTTTATCCGATTGACTTGAAATTTGAAGAGGATTTGCAAATCAGGTCAATTAATTCATCCACCTTTTAATTTTGAGGTAAGCTTTGGCCAAAAGGTCAAAATAGGCCAAATTTCTGAGATCCTTAATTTTAATGCAATGAACTTTAAATTTGAAGAACATTTGCATATCAGGTCATTGAATTCAAGCACCTATTAATTTTAAGGTAAATAGGCCAAAATGTCAAAATTTGCCAAAAGGCCAATTTGGGGAAAATTTTCTAAAATCCTCAATTTCCATCCGATTAACTTGAAATTTGAAAAGCATTTTCATGTCAGGTCAATGAATTCAACTACCAATTAATTTTAACGTCAAAATGTCAACACAGGCCTAATGTTTAAAATTGATAGATATTGCCAAAAATTAAATATGTCACGAGTTCTGAAAAAGTTGTGGACGAGTTATGACCAAACAAGGTGGATGAGTTGGAAAGGTGACAAGAACAAGTGGATTGGATTTTGGTTCAGATCTAGCCCATCAGTGGGATACAAAATGTGAACTGTTCCACCTGGCAGAGGAATGCGCTCTATCGAGTGCCATTCTACTTTGTGCTGTTTTGCCAAGTTGTCACTCTACGAGTGATTTTTCATTTGTTTGTTTGTTTTTCTGTCTGTCTGTCTGTGACAAAATTTTCACCATAGGTGCAACTGCTCATGTAGAATGTTTCAATGATAATTATGATGTCATAGCTTATGAGGTGTTGCAGCCATGTTGGCAAAACGGAAAAACTTTGGACTTCTGTATCTCTGAAACTGCACCAAGGAAAAAATTGAAACTTGGCATATGGCAAGTACTCCTCATGGGGAATAGGTGTCGTTTTTCTTTACGATGTCATCGGTGCCTTCATTTTGACATCATAATTGCATATGGAGAACACTACATCTGATCAGTATGAAAATTTCTGAGGGTCATCTAGGGATAAAATTGTCTGCAGAAAAATAATTTGGCAGAAAAATAAATCAGTCACATGATTTGGCAGCCATATTGTTAAAAATAACCCTATAAAAATCTTCTCTGAAGTGGCTGAACAGATCAAGGCGAAACTTTACACGTGTGACCGCCTATCCATGAGCATCAAAAGGTTCACACATGTGACATCATAGGTCACATTGTTTGGCAGCCATATTGGGTTTACCCGAAAACCTATAAAAAATATTTTTCTCCAGAACAGCTGGACAAATTGAGGGGAAACTTCACACAAATGTTCCCCAAGATATGGGTGTATACGTTTGTTCAGGAATAATTGATAGGTTACATGGTTTGACAGCCATATTGGTTTGAAGAAAAATATTAAATGTTTACTCTCGAACCGCTTAATCAATCGACGTGAAACTTTTTTTTAATGATGTCGTAGTGATGCGTCATACATGTTTAAATTTCAACTTGATCGGACACATGCTCTGGCAGCCAGAATTATTTCATTTTTTTAATGGTTTCTTCTTTCTTGTTTTTAAATATGGCTCACTTTGGTGTGCCTGGATGGGTTTGAGGGTTGAGGAGTCGCAGCTGAAATGCAAATCATATCCAGGTTTCTCCTGATGACTTCATCTTTGCTTTTTGCTTGTTTGGGTTCCTTCTGATTGCAGGAATGCAGGATGCAGGTTCCAATGCAGGAATGTACCTATTTGGTGTTCCATTTGATTTGAATTGAATTAATTTTAATCCCATTCTGAATTCAATTGAATAATGAATGGTAATAAAAAAACGTCATAGGTCAGGGTCAGGTGTCCGATCAAAGCAGGGTTGCATCAAAGTGGGATGTCTTGGTACCCGGTCATCACTGCCAGCAGTTATGAAGTGGCAGCTCTAATTATGCCTCTTATTAATTCCGTAACACACCAGTACACAAACGTCACACAAAATAAGTCGTGGCGATGGTCTGCAATATCTGCCTGATTTTTTTCTTGTTTACCTCTGCAATCAAGATTATTATTTTACAGCAATGAAGCTCTGATAATTTTTTTATTTGCAATTGACATATTTATTCTGCTACTTCCCTGCAAACATGATTTTTTTGATAGTGCCCAGCTTCCTCTAATCCAGTGGATCCTATTTCTCAGATTAACATTCAAAGTTGAAATATCTACTTGTTCTCCATCGCAAGCTTTCAGCCAGCCTTTATCATAGTGACACTATTTGTTAATTCCTCTCCAGACAAGGCAAATTGATGATGATGATGATGATGATGATGATGATGATGATGATGATGACCACAATTACTCCTACTTCATAGGTTTGGCTGTGGAAAGTTTTAGTAAGAGGTCATCTATCCTTCGCGAAGGAATTGGAAAAATAATAAAATGTAATTTATAAAACTAAAAACTGTCATCACATCCTTGTCTACTGATCAGGAAAGGACCAAAATTGACGAAAATCTTGGAATATGCATTTCTTTCCAATTCTGGGAAAAGAACATTCAAAAGCCGAGGCTGTAAAGCCGAGGTGTTACCGTTCTTATTATATTGAAGAAAAGTTAAAATGAACTGCTGTTTTATGCAGAGCAGACTGAATCAATTCTGAATATAGCTTCATCTGCTCTCTCAGCCCTCAGATCCTCCACAGCTCCTCCTGAATGGTATGTGTTTCTTTTTTTGAACCATCATTAATATTTTAAAGAAATCAATCTCAGTGCTTCTAAGGCATGGCTATTTTACTAGGACATTGTTACCTTATTGGATTTGACGTTCTTGTTGGAAATTCAAATGATGTTGATCGTGCGATGTAATATGAGATGTTGAATGATTTAATGCTGTAGACACTGCAAAATCAACAGTTTAAATCCAAACGAATGTAATCACTCTCAATGAGAAATTCAAATGAATTTGATGCATTTTTCATCATTATTCTAAACCTACTCCTCAACAATAATTGTATGAAGTATGAATTAATTAATATTTCTTACACTGTTCAGCAACTCGAGGCATGTCTGCCATGTTATGTCAAGGCTGTATACCCTTTATAGACCCT
The DNA here is from genome assembly GCF_056783735.1 of Eptatretus burgeri. Classification (NCBI taxonomy): domain Eukaryota; kingdom Metazoa; phylum Chordata; class Myxini; order Myxiniformes; family Myxinidae; genus Eptatretus; species Eptatretus burgeri. The sequence continues at coordinate 50,150,985 of NC_140971.1, forward strand.
ATTCAAAAAATAAGAAGACACACCAGTTTGGTCTTTTTGTTGATAAAATTTTTTTTATCCAACATTACTATATATGATGATAAATATTGATTAAATTTGCATGAACAATGGAAGGGATAATAATAATGATGATAATAATAATCTATACCAATTAATATCACTGTTTTGTGGATCTGTCAGTGCTGAGAGTGGCTCATTGTGGATCTGAGGTTGGTCTTTATGAGTTTCAGTTGGGAGAAGCTTCTCTCACATGCTGCAATGCTCACACACATGGTGAGAAACATCCTCAGTATGATGAGAAGGTTAGGGAAATATTCCTCGAATCCCCACTTCACACCATATTGAAGGATTTCATATGCTTTCCAATCCACCGTTTCCTTCCCAGTGGTTTCCTCATACATTTTGATGTGTTGACGAAGGCTATGAATCTCCCTCGAGCTCGCTGGTGATGATATCATCGTGCATCTCTGTGAGATGTTGTATTTTCATAGCAATGTCGCTGTCGTTGGATGGGTCCATCAGGTAACTGAGTGACGTGATCATTTCGGGTCGTTTCCTCATGTAGCCGGTCCAAGATTTCATATTGCTCTCATTTAATCTCATCTTGTAATGATAGACCTGTATCCACGGTGTCTTCCCCTGGCATTCTCTTCCTCTTCCTTATCCGTCACTCTGTAGAGATTCCCATTTGCTCGCAAAAATTGGCACCCTTGATTTTCGCCTCCTCTATGATATTATCCTTCTCATTCTGGAAAAATAAAACAAGGGCCCAAAATTGGCAGCAAAGGCATCTCGCCCTCGCCCAGCCATTTGGATCATTTTTTGCATGTCATTCATCTCAGTTATCACGGGCTTCCAAAATAATAGGTCGTTATGCTATTCAACAAAATAGCCGCATCTGACCGTGTGTCTTGCATCTCAGCGTTACGATCACGAAGCTGCTCCAGGGCTTCGGATATTTCATACAGGTTGGATCATACAGCGTCAATTGCATCATGCTGGAGCTCCATCGAGTCTAGCAAACTTGCTTCACTGTCTTCCCTGGGATGAACTGCTTGAAGATTTTCCACCGGTGAGTTGAGTCAGAGAAAAACAGGTGAAGTTGCTCGATTGTCTCGGAAATAGTCACGACATTCACTGTAGTTGCAGTAGAATGAAACCCAGCCAAATTATGGGAATGATTGGTACAGGGAATGAAGACAGCCTTTGTATTGATGTCGGTGATTTGCCGTTGAACGCCACGGTGAACCACAGCCATCGTAGTGATATTGCCGTACCCTAGACCACGAATCTTCATGAGGTCAAGGCCATCGTCTTGCTGCTTGCTAACGACTTTTTTTCTGTTAAAGCGTCAGGCATCCTGCCTTCCAACTGCATGACATCAACAAATGACTCCTTTTCTTTCACTTCCCTCGTGAGATATGGACATATCTTAGGATCTGAGACATCTGATCAATGTGTGATTGATCTGGAGTGCCATCCAAAATGAGGGCATAGTATTTTACGGTTTTGACTTCTTTAATGATGTTCAAACTGACCTGGCTACCCAGAAGTTGCATAAATTAGTTTTGAATGGTTGGGTGAGAGGTATTTGACGGGAGTGTGGGGAACACCTTGAATGTTCATCAAATGTTCTCTCATCACTGGATCATATTTTCCTTACAGTCGTATCAGTGTCAGGAAATTCCCCGGATTATTGTCGTTTCAGGTGAGAGACACCCTCCATGCCCTCGAAAAGCAAGTTTATGGCATGATAGTTACATGATAACATCAACAATACATTTGAGAATGGTGCGCCACTTTGCCGCATTGCTTTCAATTTGACGTTGGATGTCATGACCGATTCTTGCTGCTCATTCCAAGCAAATGCACATCTCTTTCCATTTAATAGATGCCTCATCATGACCTGGACTTTGTTCATACTCAGATACTCAAGGGTTTAACTTCCTCCACTTGTTAAATTCCTCCTTCTTGGCAAAGGAGCTACTACCAGGGTTGAAAAGGCAGCAGCAGAAGCAATGGAGGGTGTCCGATGAAGGTGAATAGAGCAATACAACCAGTGGCGTAGGAGTTTTTCTCCATTCTCTCGCTTTTTGAAAAATCACTCTGCAGATATATTGTGTTTCTCCTCATTTTTGAGAAAATGCCCATCCCTGTTCTGAATGCCTTGAGGGCCTTTCACCACCAGATTCACTCTTATATGTTGAGAAATATGGTGTGGCCACATTGCCACATCACACAAGATATCAATCAAACTGGAATCTGGTTTAAAGAAATCTATAGCTCGACATAGCTCATGCAGTTCATTTACATCAGTGGACTCCTGAATGGACTCCAGAGACTGAGGAGACCTTACCTGAAATAAAAAAAACAAAAAGAAGGGATGCATAAGAGACTTCTTTTTAAATTTTATTTCAGGTAAGCTCTCCTCAGTCTCTGGTCCATGATCAGACTTCTTCCCATCTACTCTGTCTGAAGCCTAGAGAAACTTTGGTAAGGCAGCTACGCCTTTCTGGTTCTCTTGTTCTCGGGCCTAATGAAGGTGCTTGGAGACGGCCACACTGAGACGTGATGTAACCCACTTGCTCATGGTAGAAAGGGTTTGTCGTAAAAAAAAAAGGTAAAGACAAGAATATTTAAGTAGTAATGTTATGATGACAAAGTAGAAGGCAAATAAGAAATTGCTAAGACCATAATGTTTCTATATCGGCCATCAAGATTCCGTGAAAACAAAACCAGATCGTGAAAATTATTATTTAAAAAAAAAATTGTAAAAATTATGTGAATAAAGTATATCTTTGAGAAATAATATAAAAATTGGACCAACTTATTCAATAACATGCCAGAAGTATTCCAAAAGAATAAATACAATATTACTTCCTTGCATTAGCAGAAGAAGAAAAAAAAAAGAAAAGAAAAACGGCAGCAGAGCAACAAACACAGGAATTGGCCGGGAACACAGGAATGAGACGGGAACATGGAAATGGGACGGGAACACAGGAATGAGACGGGAACACGGAAATGAGACGGGGAACATGGAAATGGGCGGGGAACACAGGAATGAGACGGGGAACACGGAAATGGGACGGAAACACAGGAATGAGACGGGGAACACGGAAATGGGAGGGGAACACATGAATGAGACGGGGAACACGGAAATGGGACGGAAACATAGGAATGAGACGGGGAACACGGAAATGGGACGGAAACACAGGAATGAGACGGGGGACACGGACATGGGAGGGGACACAGGAATGAGACGGGGAACACGGACATGGGAGGGGAACACAGGAATGAGACGGGGAACACGGAAATGGGAGGGGAACACAGGAATGAGACGGGGAACACGGAAATGGGACGGAAACACAGGAATGAGACGGGGAACACGGAAATGGGACGGAAACACAGGAATGAGACGGGGAACACGGAAATGGGAAGGGACACAGGAATGAGACGGGGAACATGGAAATGGGACGGAAACACAGGAATGAGACGGGGAACACGGAAATGGGAGGGGACACAGGAATGAGACGGGGAACACGGACATGGAAGGGGAACACAGGAATGAGATGGGGAACACGGAAATGGGAGGGGACACAGGAATGAGACGGGGAACACGGACATGGGAGGGGAACACAGGAATGAGACGGGAAACATGGAAATGGGACGGAAACACAGGAATGAGACGGGGAACATGGAAATAGGACGAAACACAGGAATGAGACGGGGAACACGGACATGAGAGGGGAACACAGGAATGAGACAGGGAACACGGAAATGGGAGGGGGACACAGGAATGAGACGGGGAACATGGAAATGGGACGGAAACACAGGAATGAGACGGGGAACACGGACATGGGAGGGGAACACAGGAATGAGACGGGAAACACGGAAATGGGACGGAAACACAGGAATGAGACGGGGAACATGGAAATGGGACGAAACACAGGAATGAGACGGGGAACACGGACATGAGAGGGGAACACAGGAATGAGACAGGGAACACGGAAATGGGAGGGGGACACAGGAATGAGACGGGGAACATGGAAATGGGACGGAAACACAGGAATGAGACGGGGAACACGGACATGAGAGGGGAACACAGGAATGAGACGGGGAACATGGAAATGGGAGGGGGACACAGGAATGAGACGGGGAACATGGAAATGGGACGGAAACACAGGAATGAGACGGGGAACACGGAAATGGGAGGGGAACACAGGAATGAGACGGGGAACACGGAAATGGGAGGGGAACACAGGAATGAGACGGGGAACACGGAAATGGGAGGGGAACACAGGAATGAGACGGGGAACACGGAAATGGGAGGGGAACACAGGAATGAGACGGGAACACGGAAATGGGAGGGGAACACAGGAATGAGACGGGGAACACGGAAATGGGAGGGGAACACAGGAATGAGACGGGGAACACGGAAATGGGAGGGGAACACAGGAATGAGACGGGAACACGGAAATGGGAGGGGAACACAGGAATGAGACGGGGAACACGGAAATGGGAGGGGAACACAAGAATGAGACAGGAACACGGAAATGGGAGGGGAACACAGGAATGAGACGGGGAACACGGAAATGGGAGGGGACACAGGAATGAGACGGGGAACACGGACATGGGAGGGGAACACAGGAATGAGACGGGAAACACGGAAATGGGGCGGAAACACAGGAATGAGACGGGGAACATGGAAATGGGACGAAACACAGGAATGAGACGGGGAACACGGACATGAGAGGGGAACACAGGAATGAGACAGGGAACACGGAAATGGGAGGGGGACACAGGAATGAGACGGGGAACATGGAAATGGGACGGAAACACACGAATGAGACGGGGAACACGGAAATGGGAGGGGAACACAGGAATGAGACGGGGAACACAGAAATGGGAGGGGAACACAGGAATGAGACGGGGAACATGGAAATGGGAGGGGAACACAGGAATGAGACGGGGAACACGGAAATGGGAGGGGAACACAGGAATGAGACGGGGAACACGGAAATGGGAGGGGAACACAGGAATGAGACGGGAACACGGAAATGGGAGGGGAACACAGGAATGAGACGGGGAACATGGAAATGGGAGGGGACACAGGAATGAGACGGGGAACACGGACATGGGAGGGGAACACAGGAATGAGACGGGGAACACGGAAATGGGACGGAAACACAGGAAGGAGATGGGGAACATGGAAATGGGACGGAAACACAGGAATGAGACGGGGAACACGGACATGAGAGGGGAACACAGGAATGAGACGGGGAACACGGAAATGGGAGGGGGACACAGGAATGAGACGGGGAACACGGAAATGGGACGGAAACACAGGAATGAGACGGGGAACACGGAAATGGGACGGAAACATAGGAATGAGACGGGGAACACGGAAATGGGATGGAAACACAGGAATGAGACGGGGAAACCGGACATGGGAGGGGACACGGGAATGAGACGGGGAACACGGACATGGGAGGGGAACACAGGAATGAGACGGGAAACACGGAAATGGGAGGGGAACACAGGAATGAGACGGGGAACATGGAAATGGGACGGAAACACAGGAATGAGACGGGGAACACGGAAATGGGACAGAAACACAGGAATGAGACGGGGAACACGGAAATGGGAGGGGACACAGGAATGAGACGGGGAACACGGACATGGGAGGGGAACACAGGAATGAGACGGGAACATGGAAATGGGAGGGGAACACAGGAATGAGATGGGGAACACGGAAATGGGAGGGGAACACAGGAATGAGACGGGGAACATGGAAATGGGACGGAAACACAGGAATGAGACGGGGAACACGGAAATGGGACGGAAACACAGGAATGAGACGGGGAACACGGAAATGGGAGGGGACACAGGAATGAGACGGGGAACACGGACATGGGACGGAAACACAGGAATGAGACGGGGAACACGGAAATGGGACGGAAACACAGGAATGAGACGGGGAACACGGAAATGGGAGGGGAACACAGGAATGAGACGGGGAACATGGAAATGGGACGGAAACACAGGAATGAGACGGGGAACACGGAAATGGCACGGAAACACAGGAATGAGATGGGGAACACGGAAATGGGAGGGGACACAGGAATGAGACGGGGAACACGGACATGGGACGGAAACACAGGAATGAGACGGGGAACACGGAAATGGGACGGAAACACAGGAATGAGACGGGGAACACGGAAATGGGACGCAAACACAGGAATGAGATGGGGAACACGGAAATGGGAGGGGACACAGGAATGAGAGGGTGAACCGCGGACATGGGAGGGGAACACAGGAATGAGACGGGGAACACGGAAATGGGACGGAAACACAGGAATGAGACGGGGAACATGGAAATGGGACGGAAACACAGGAATGAGACGGGGACCACGGACATGAGAGGGGAACACAGTAATGAGACGGGGAACACGGAAATGGGAGGGGGACACAGGAATGAGACGGGGAACATGGAAATGGGATGGAAACACAGGAATGAGACGGGGAACACGGAAATGGGAGGGGAACACAGGAATGAGACGGGGAACACGGAAATGGGAGGGGAACACAGGAATGAGACGGGGAACACGGAAATGGGAGGGGAACACAGGAATGAGACGGGGAACACGGAAATGGGAGGGGAACACAGGAATGAGACGGGAACACGGAAATGGGAGGGGAACACAGGAATGAGACGGGGAACACGGAAATGGGAGGGGAACACAGGAATGAGACGGGGAACACGGAAATGGGAGGGGAACACAGGAATGAGACGGGGAACACGGAAATGGGAGGGGAACACAGGAATGAGACGGGGAACATGGAAATGGGAGGGGAACACAGGAATGAGACGGGGAACACGGAAATGGGAGGGGAACACAGGAATGAGACGGGAACACGGAAATGGGAGGGGAACACAGGAATGAGACGGGGAACACGGAAATGGGAGGGGAACACAGGAATGAGACAGGAACACGGAAATGGGAGGGGAACACAGGAATGAGACGGGGAACACGGAAATGGGAGGGGACACAGGAATGAGACGGGGAACACGGACATGGGAGGGGAACACAGGAATGAGACGGGAAACACGGAAATGGGACGGAAACACAGGAATGAGACGGGGAACATGGAAATGGGACGAAACACAGGAATGAGACGGGGAACACGGACATGAGAGGGGAACACAGGAATGAGACGGGGAACACGGAAATGGGAGGGGGACACAGGAATGAGACGGGGAACACGGAAATGGGACGGAAACACAGGAATGAGACGGGGAACACGGAAATGGGACGGAAACATAGGAATGAGACGGGGAACACGGAAATGGGACGGAAACACAGGAATGAGACGGGGAAACCAGACATGGGAGGGGACACGGGAATGAGACGGGGAACACGGACATGGGAGGGGAACACAGGAATGAGACGGGAACATGGAAATGGGAGGGGAACACAGGAATGAGATGGGGAACACGGAAATGGGAGGGGAACACAGGAATGAGACGGGGAATATGGAAATGGGACGGAAACACAGGAATGAGACGGGGAACACGGAAATGGGACAGAAACACAGGAATGAGACGGGGAACACGGAAATGGGAGGGGACACAGGAATGAGACGGGGAACATGGAAATGGGACGGAAACACAGGAATGAGACGGGGAACACGGAAATGGGACAGAAACACAGGAATGAGACGGGGAACACGGAAATGGGAGGGGACACAGGAATGAGACGGGGAACACGGACATGGGAGGGGAACACAGGAATGAGACGGGAACATGGAAATGGGAGGGGAACACAGGAATGAGATGGGGAACACGGAAATGGGAGGGGAACACAGGAATGAGACGGGGAACATGGAAATGGGACGGAAACACAGGAATGAGACGGGGAACACGGAAATGGGACGGAAACACAGGAATGAGAGGGGGAACACGGAAATGGGAGGGGACACAGGAATGAGACGGGGAACACGGACATGGGACGGAAACACAGGAATGAGACGGGGAACACGGAAATGGGACGGAAACACAGGAATGAGACGGGGAACACGGAAATGGGAGGGGAACACAGGAATGAGACGGGGAACATGGAAATGGGACGGAAACACAGGAATGAGACGGGGAACACGGAAATGGCACGGAAACACAGGAATGAGATGGGGAACACGGAAATGGGAGGGGACACAGGAATGAGACGGGGAACACGGACATGGGACGGAAACACAGGAATGAGACGGGGAACACGGAAATGGGACGGAAACACAGGAATGAGACGGGGAACACGGAAATGGGACGCAAACACAGGAATGAGACGGGGAACACGGAAATGGGAGGGGACACAGGAATGAGAGGGTGAACCGCGGACATGGGAGGGGAACACAGGAATGAGACGGGGAACACGGAAATGGGACGGAAACACAGGAATGAGACGGGGAACATGGAAATGGGACGGAAACACAGGAATGAGACGGGGACCACGGACATGAGAGGGGAACACGGAAATGGGAGGGGACACAGGAATGAGACGGGGAACATGGAAATGGGACGGAAACACAGGAATGAGACGGGGAACACGGAAATGGGAGGGGAACACAGGAATGAGACGGGGAACACGGAAATGGGAGGGGAACACAGGAATGAGACGGGGAACACGGAAATGGGAGGGGAACACAGGAATGAGACAGGGAACACGGAAATGGGAGGGGAACACAGGAATGAGACGGGAACACGGAAATGGGAGGGGAACACAGGAATGAGACGGGGAACACGGAAATGGGAGGGGAACACAGGAATGAGACGGGGAACACGGAAATGGGAGGGGAACACAGGAATGAGACGGGGAACATGGAAATGGGAGGGGAACACAGGAATGAGACGGGGAACACGGAAATGGGAGGGGAACACAGGAATGAGACGGGAACACGGAAATGGGAGGGGAACACAGGAATGAGACGGGGAACACGGAAATGGGAGGGGAACACAGGAATGAGACAGGAACACGGAAATGGGAGGGGAACACAGGAATGAGACGGGGAACACGGAAATGGGAGGGGACACAGGAATGAGACGGGAACAGGGACATGGGAGGGGAACACAGGAATGAGACGGGAAACACGGAAATGGGACGGAAACACAGGAATGAGACGGGGAACATGGAAATGGGACGAAACACAGGAATGAGACGGGGAACACGGACATGAGAGGGGAACACAGGAATGAGACGGGGAACACGGAAATGGGAGGGGGACACAGGAATGAGACGGGGAACACGGAAATGGGACGGAAACACAGGAATGAGACGGGGAACACGGAAATGGGACGGAAACATAGGAATGAGACGGGGAACACGGAAATGGGACGGAAACACAGGAATGAGACGGGGAAACCAGACATGGGAGGGGACACGGGAATGAGACGGGGAACACGGACATGGGAGGGGAACACAGGAATGAGACGGGAACATGGAAATGGGAGGGGAACACAGGAATGAGATGGGGAACACGGAAATGGGAGGGGAACACAGGAATGAGACGGGGAATATGGAAATGGGACGGAAACACAGGAATGAGACGGGGAACACGGAAATGGGACAGAAACACAGGAATGAGACGGGGAACACGGAAATGGGACGGAAACACAGGAATGAGACGGGGAACACGGAAATGGGACAGAAACACAGGAATGAGACGGGGAACACGGAAATGGGAGGGGACACAGGAATGAGACGGGGAACACGGACATGGGAGGGGAACACAGGAATGAGACGGGAACATGGAAATGGGAGGGGAACACAGGAATGAGATGGGGAACACGGAAATGGGAGGGGAACACAGGAATGAGACGGGGAATATGGAAATGGGACGGAAACACAGGAATGAGACGGGGAACACGGAAATGGGACGGAAACACAGGAATGAGACGGGGAACACGGAAATGGGAGGGGACACAGGAATGAGACGGGGAACACGGACATGGGACGGAAACACAGGAATGAGACGGGGAACACGGAAATGGGACGGAAACACAGGAATGAGACGGGGAACACGGAAATGGGAGGGGAACACAGGAATGAGACGGGGAACATGGAAATGGGACGGAAACACAGGAATGAGACGGGGAACACGGAAATGGCACGGAAACACAGGAATGAGATGGGGAACACGGAAATGGGAGGGGACACAGGAATGAGACGGGGAACACGGACATGGGACGGAAACACAGGAATGAGACGGGGAACACGGAAATGGGACGGAAACACAGGAATGAGACGGGGAACACGGAAATGGGACGCAAACACAGGAATGAGACGGGGAACACGGAAATGGGAGGGGACACAGGAATGAGAGGGTGAACCGCGGACATGGGAGGGGAACACAGGAATGAGACGGGGAACACGGAAATGGGACGGAAACACAGGAATGAGACGGGGAACATGGAAATGGGACGGAAACACAGGAATGAGACGGGGACCACGGACATGAGAGGGGAACACAGTAATGAGACGGGGAACACGGAAATGGGAGGGGGACACAGGAATGAGACGGGGAACATGGAAATGGGACGGAAACACAGGAATGAGACGGGGAACACGGAAATGGGAGGGGAACACAGGAATGAGACGGGGAACACGGAAATGGGAGGGGAACACAGGAATGAGACGGGGAACACGGAAATGGGAGGGGAACACAGGAATGAGACGGGGAACACGGAAATGGGAGGGGAACACAGGAATGAGACGGGAACACGGAAATGGGAGGGGAACACAGGAATGAGACGGGGAACACGGAAATGAGAGGGGAACACAGGAATGAGACAGGAACACGGAAATGGGAGGGGAACACAGGAATGAGACGGGAACACAGGAACGACATGCATTGGCATAGAAAGGGGGGTGCGGGGAGGGTGGTCCGCCCAGGGTGACAGCCAGGTGTGTGGGGGGGGGCATTTTTGTTGCAAGTGACATAATATTATTTCCCTAAAAATGAAAACAGTAACTCACGAATAAACTTAATTTAGTTGGGACACTTACCATAGCAAGGAAAAGAGCAATCAAAGATTGCAGACCCTCATCAGGACTTCTTTTGAGTGGTGTATTTTTATAGGTTTTAGGGTAAATTTTATCCCTAGATGACCCTCAAAAATTTTCATACTGATTGGATGTGGCATTCGACATATGCAATTATGACGTCATAATGAGGGCACCTATGACGTCATAAAAAATCACTCATTCCCCATGAGGACTTGCCATGTAACAAGTTTCGATTTTTTTGCTTGGTGCGATTTCAGAGATACAGAAGTCCAAAGTTTTTCCATTTTTCTAATATGGCTGCCACACCACGAGACATATGATATCATCATTATCATTACACCATTCCACACGAGTAGTCGCAGCAATGGTGACAATTTCGTCTCAATCCAACAAGCGGTTGCGGAGAAAAACACGAAAGTTCTGTATGGACTAACAAACAGACAGACAGACACATACAAATGGACCCAAATGCAATACCCTCTCCTCTGGCGAGGGGAATCAGGTCAGGTATGGGAGCATGTGCCAGAACAGCACGTCGCTGCGTCCACTTTCCGCCGGTACTCCAAGGGCCTCCGTCTGACCATCCCCCAGGCAGATGCCAGGCCCATCCCCATCTCCTTGAGATGATGGTCAACCTGTTGCAACCATGAGGCACGTGGTCGACCCACTGGCCTCCTCCACTCATGAGACTCCCTCGCTGAGAGAATCTGGTGAGCAGGATCAGAGTCAGGAAAACGAGCCACATGTCCATACAGCCGCAACTGACGCTCACGGACTATGCAGGTAACAAATCTCATCCGAGTCTCTCTCAGCAACCGCTGGTTGGACACAAAATCCGACCAGCGATAGCCAAGGATTCTCCGAAGAAACCTGGTACCAAAGGAATTAAGTCTCCATCTCAGATCCTTGGTCAGAGTCCAAGTCTCGCACCCATAGAGCAAGACTGGAAGTACCAAGGACCTGAAGACTCGGACTTTCGTCCTCCCGCATAGGTACCGGCAGCGCCACACCCCATGATCCAGTGAATCCATGACTCCCCAGGCCCGACCCAGACGTCTATTGACCTCTGACTCGCAGCCAGCAGAGACATGAATATCACTGCCAAGGTAAGTGAATCTCTCCACGACCTCAACATCCTCACCACAAACAGACACAGACAGGACAGCAGCATCCAAGATGTCACCGAAAGTCTGGATCTTAGTTTTGACCCAAGAAACCCGTAATCCCAACGGCTCCGACTCCTCATTCAGCACCTCGAGGGCCCCCAAGAGGATGTCTAAAGTCTCCGCAAAGATGACTTAAATATCAAGGGGAATAATTGAGTCGAAGTTCCTGAACCCGAAGGACGCCTGAAATAAAAGGCCAAATATTAAAAATAAAAACACCAGTTGATCGTCCCCGCCTGCTTCCTTTTTTGTACCCGCCTCGTTTTTTTGCATTATTTGTTATTTTGTGAAACGTCCACGGAATTCTTTTTTTTAAAATCGCATCGTGTTGGAAGGAAGCTGCGCAGTGAAGCAGTTCCACCACTTAAAAAGTGGCTCAGTTCGGAACTGACGGTTACGTCCCCAACAAGTGGGGTGAACTTACTGTCCTGATGCAAATCAACAACAACACAACAAAACCTAAACAGCAAAGAAATGAAAAATTAAATAACAACAACACACTCTTATCAAATGAAACACGAAAGGGTAGAAGGGTTCTTCTTATTCATTTTTGATGAACAGATCGAAGGAAGGACATAAGGTATATTGAAGCGGTTTGCACCAATTTAAATCCATTCTCTTATTATTCTTAAATCCATTCTTATTTCTTATTACCTCCGCCGCTTATTACCTCCGTTTGTTTGTCTGATTTTGTACAGGATATCTCAAAAAGTTGTGGACGGATCCGGATGAAATTTTGTGGATAGGTTCAGTGTTTGACAAGGACGAATTGATTAGATTTTGGTGAAGATTTACTTCCGGATTGGACTACTAAAATTTCTAAAGTGATTTCACCATTGAGAGATAGGGCCAAAAAGGATATATAGCACGATATCTCAAAAAGTTGTGGATGGATTCGGATGAAACTTGGTGGACATATTGGGTGTTTGACAAGGAAGAACCGACTCAATGTTGGTGATCCGGATCTGAGAATTTTTTAAGCGATTCTTCACCATTGAGAGGTCGGGCGAAACTGATATATAGCATGATATCTCCAAAAGTTGTGGACGGATTCGGATGAAACTTGGTGGTCACATTGGGTATGTGGCATGGATGAATTGATTCGATTTTGGTGAAGATCCAGATCTTGATACGAGAATTTTTTTATGGTGATTCTTCACCATTGAGAGATATAGGGCCAAAAACGATATAGTACTGGAAAGCATGATATTTACAAAAGGCATTGGCCCTGATATGTTCTCGTGGATCAGGCATTACATGGCGGAGGTATATGCTCTACCAAGTTCCCTTATAGTTTCCAATTACTTACTATAGGTACAGTACTGGAATCCTCGGGTAGGGGGAGGGATGTGTCAAAGGAAGGGTCCACCTAGTGTGCCAAATACTCTAGTTTCTAGGTATGCCCCTGATTAGAAGGGAATACAGGAATGAGATGAGAATGGCAAACTGGAAAGAACTATGAATACAGGAATGAGATGCGAATGGCAAACTGCAATGAGACTCGAACGCATCGCTCCTTTGTATTTGAGCTAAGTTTCCCAGCATGCTGTGCACTCCTTTTTGCCCACCTCCTCTCTGAGACATTATTGGCCACAACCATTGGTCAGCAAATGGAGGGCGTGGCCATTTGCACAAATCAACCTCTTCCTGCATTTGCGTTTTCACCCGCCATGGGAAAATTGTCTTCAGAAGTGTCGATAGTGATAGATGATGGATGATAAATGCAACAAAACAGATTTGCCACCCCCCAAAAGTTCCGTTCGGGGCAGCCGCACCATTCGCCACCCCTCGCCATGCTCGTGTGTCTGTATATATATATATATATATATATATATATATATATATATATATATATATATATATATATATATATATATATATATATATATATATATATATATATATATATATATATATACCGGTACCAGTGGTCAGCAGGGTACCAGTGGAAATTGTGCTACTGCTGGGCGAAGGAGGAGAAGGAGACGGGAAGGCGAGTCCGGAGGCAGTGGGAGAGGGGGAAGGGTAGAAGTGTGGAGATGAGAGTTGGAACTCTGAATGTTGGGACGATGACTGGCAAAGGGCGAGAGTTGGCTGATATGATGGAGAGAAGAAAGGTGGACATACTGTGTGTACAAGAGACCAAGTGGATGGGGAGTAAGGCGAGGAGCATTGGAGGTGGTTTCAAACTGTTCTACCATGGTGTGGATGGGAGGAGAAATGGTGTCGGGGTAATCCTGAAGGAAGATTATGTCAAGAGGGTATTGGAGGTAAGGAGAGTGTCTGACCGAGTGATGAGTGTGAAGTTGGAAATTGAAGGGGTGATGATTAATGTCATCAGTGCATATGCCCCACATATGGGGTGTGAGATGGAATATAAAGAAGATTTCTGGAGTGAGTTAGATGAAGTGGTGGAGAGTGTATCCAAGGATGAAAGAGTGGTGATTGGAGCAGATTTCAATGGGCATGTTGGGGAAGGGAATAAAGAGGATGAGGAGGTGATGGGGAGGTTCGGTCTCAACAAGAGAAATGTGGAAGGGCAAATGGTGGTAGAGTTTGCAAAAAGAATGGAAATGGCAGTGGTAAATACGTATTTCAAGAAGAAGGAGGAACACAGGGTGACATAAACGGAGTATATCGGGAGAAGGATGTTGAAGATGGAGCCGCCAGGCAGGAGGAGAAGAGGAAGGCCAAAGAAGAGGTTCATGGATGCGGTGAGGGCGGACATGCAGGTGGTTGGAGTTTCAATGGAAGATGTGGAAGATAGAGCGAAATGGAGATGGTTGGTCCGCTGTGGCGACCCCTAACGGGAGCAAGCCGAAAGAGGAAGAAGAAGAAGATATATATATATATATATATATATATATATATATATATATATATATATATATATATATATATATATATATATATATATATATATATATATATATACATACGTGTGTGTGTATATGTATATATATATATATATATATATATATATATATATATATATATATATATATATATATATATATATATATATATATATACATACGTGTGTGTGTATATGTATATATATATATATATATATATATATATATATATATATATATATACATACGTGTGTGTATATGTATATATATATATATATATATATATATATATATATATATATATATATATATATATATATATATATATATACACGTGTGTGTGTATATGTGTGTATATATATATATATATATATATATATATATATATATATATATATATATATATATATGTATGTATGTATATATGTATATGTATATATATATATATATATATATATATATATATATATATATGTATATATGTATATATGTATATATATATATATATATATATATATATATATATATATATATATATATATATATATATATGTATATATATATATATATATATATATATATATATATATATATATATATATATATATATATATATATATATATATATGTATATATGTATATATATATATATATATATATATATATATATATATATATATATATATATATATATATATATATATATATATATATATATATATATATATATATATATATATATATATGCCATTGTCTCTCTCTCTGTGGCAAATTTCTCTGTTCTTTATGCACGGCCACATCTTTTAAGTTACAGACTCCAAACTCGGGGTTCAAATACAACTTTGTGTGGTGGGTAACATAGGCTTTGTGGCTGCGGCCTCACATCAGACCTGGTGGGCGGGGTGGGGGATGTAAATTCTCGATGTAAATGTGTACCGTGTAGTGCCATCTGGTGGTGGTGACAGATTGTATTACAATTTCGATTTTTACCTGGGTAATGTTGAGGTTAAAGCACTTATTTGCATGCGTTAATTTGGCCTTCTATTCTCCACCCCTCCCCTTCCTCCCACCCCACAAAATAAAACCCACAAAACAAAACAAAAACAGAGGGGCCTGTCAAAGCCTGTCATCGTGCGCGAGACATTTTGATTGGGAAAGGACATGAGGATGAACCAGGGAGGGGGGGGCAAAGGGGGTAAGGGGGTTTGAGAAGGCCGTGAGGACGGAGATAGGAAGAGGGGTTGTGGTTAGGGATTATTGGTGAAAGCACTCTATGCATGGCTAAATTTGTCTTCCTTTCCTTCTCCTTTTCACGCAAAATATTTGGCAAACAGAACATCTAATTTGTCCATCAGTGAAGCGACGGGTGGGCTCTGCTTATATTATCATAATAAAGCTATGTTGAAAATTAGATTACAAAGCTCAAATGATAATTTTAAATTTCAGGTTAATTGGATGAAAATTGGAACGATTTTATGTGATGCTGACCTTTGACCTTTTGACCAAATTATTAATTTGTCTTTTCTATACTCTCATAATAAAGTTTCTGCTGGCTACTGTTGAACCCTTCTGGCTATTGTTGAAGCGCCAAGTGGCATGCTCTTACTGGCTGTCGTAATTTCGTCTTTGCTTTTAAAATCTGAACAAGGTGTAGCCTCCTTGATAACTTCGCCATCGGTGACTGGTTGCTGATGTTTCACAAGCAGATGGCTAATGTGAAGAAATGGCTCTTTGCGACCCTTGCCTTTAGCCACAGGTTATGAAAAGAGTGAGTGTTGAGCTTTCAAAATGCTCTTTCACTCCCAAAGTTTCTTCTTCCAAATCGCACAGTTTAAAGGAAACTTTCTTTGAAATTTTGCTTGCATTGTCTTGTGATACCATTCCAAATTATCTCTTTTAACTTCAGGCTACAAATGAAACAGATGCTCTTGTCTGTGATATTTGTAAAAATAAATTCACTTTCCCATTCCGAGTGGAAATTGTACGTTTTCTTGGACAGCCTTGGTTCCTCGTTCGTCATTTTGGCTTTCAGAAATTAATCTTAGGAACAAGAAAAAAGATAAAATTTAAAGCCTAGCTTATTCCATGTTCCATCAGTTCGACAACAGGCAATGAGCATCTTATAACTAACTGTCTGGTCATCGTAGCAGTACAGTGACTGCATCAGAGATGGATAATTGGTAATTTAAACGCAAATTATTTATGATTGACCTGTGCACTGACATTTAGCTCTTTTTTAACTCTCCAGCAGCTTGCATTTGCGACCCATGGCCACCACCACCGTTCAGTTTTACAAATACCTTACATCATTTTGCCTTTTCTCTCTCTCTCTCTCTCTCTCTCTCTCTCTCTCTCTCTCTCTCTCTCTCTCTCTCTCTCTCTCTCTCTCTCTCTCTCTCTCTCTCTCTCTCTCTCTCTCTCTCTCTCTCTCTCTCTCTCGCTCTTTTCTGTATTAAAAAAATATATAATAATTTTTTGACCTGTCGATCGTGATTGAATGGTAGAAAACCACTTCTCTGGACTATCCTGCCAGCACCCATTTTTTGGTGAGCACTTGTGAATTGCATCCATGGTTTAATGACATTTTGTGAAGATCATATTGTTCCACTGGAAAAAAAATCATGATCAAACGTTAATCCCCGAGTAATTGTCATGCAGGCTTTCACGCTCTTCCCTCAAATACAGGCTTCCATTCGCCATTTCTGAGCTACCGACATCTCAAAACAGATATTGTGTTGCGTTATTGCACATTCGAGATTTGGGGGTTCACTCCATCCCTAGTTAAGTGGTTAGAGGAATTTTGGACTATAGATTTGCAACATTTATGTATAGGTATGTGTATCTGCATCGAATAATGATATTCTAGCTGTATTTTGGTGATTGAGAATCACATAACTAACCAACTGGAGCACTGGAGTATCAGGAGGAACCCAAACAGCCAAATATGGAGTCATTAGGTGAAACCTAGATAGGATTTGTGTTTCAGCTGCTGCTCCTCTACCCACAAACCTATCCAGGTGCAGCCAAATGAACCTCACAGAAACTTAGTTTGAGAACTTAATTTAAAGCATTTAATATTTCTTAGTCTGCCCTGGGTCCTCAATACTTTTTACCAGATTCATAACTAATTATTTAGGTGTTGAGCATGGAATTATGAAACATTTTGCTATGTGGTCAACTAATCAGAGTGGGAAAACAGAATTAAGAGTTTCTTTCTAATTCTGTGACATCGTTTTGTGTGAAACGTTTTGCATGAAATCAAAGTATGAAACGTGAAACTCGGGGTATCAGTCAGGCTTCTTTTGCCTGATATCATATGCAATTTCCCCAACAGCAATTCATGAAATTATTCTGCCTGTGACATTTCAACTTCCATTTGATGAAATCTGGCAGCAGTGCCTGGATTTGGTTATAATCTCCAGAAGAAAGTGTGTCCTGCTGGGATTCATGTCCTCGCATACAGTTGTGGAGCATTGACGGAACAGCTGATATGCTGAAATGGTGCCCAACACCAATGCTTATGAGTATCCAGTGGCCATATGCCTGGTGTTGGCTTATTGGTTAGGGTGGTGGGATTTGGATCCTAGGGTCCTGAGGTCAAATGCCACTCAGCTGTTGAATTAATACCAGGTGGGGTTAACTCCGCCTGTCATTCTTCCTAGATTGGGAAAATGCGTGCCAGCTTGCTAGTATACTGCGTCGGAGTGGCGACCCATCCAGGATTGTGCCCAATAGCCAAGGAGACTGCTTAAGCAGCACCAATGCTCTGCACAGAGTATGGTCCCAATCTCCTCCTCTCCAGTGGCCATGAAAAAGTACTGCTTGATTGTCCCATGGACATTTCTAATACGTGATTATTTTTCTCCAAATGTTCAACTGCATTCTCAAATAACCAACTCCCTATTAAAGTACAAGCAATGGATATACTGCATTGATATTCATCAAATTCAGCCGAGGATGCATTATAAACAGACCAAGACACATGGCCACCGAGAAAAATACCACGGAAGATATACGGTAATCTGCAGAGATCTGCCTCATTTCTAGCTCTGCCTCATGGAACAGCCCAAAACTAAAGTGTAAACAAGTAACAAAATGTTTATTGACCAAAGAGGAGCACAACTCGTTCATACATTTTCACGTTTTGTTTGAACATCGTCTGCATCGGTACTATGCCATCTTTCTTGTGTCTCGCGAAACAAAAAAAACAATGTGATCCCTTCAATCTTCCGACTCATCCACTTGATAATCTCATAATGTGCCCATTTTCATTGAATGTCCGCAAATATTTACATTTGCTTTCAAACTGCCTCTTACACTTGTCCCTCCAATTCCATCATGTGAACTCTTTCTATGACTTGCAGCAAAGGTTTTGTTAATTGGAATGCCACTCTGCTTCAAGTCCCAGATCTTTTTTCTGCTAACATTAATTACTTTAATTTTTTTGGCTCTTTCCAGGATTGTTGGCCCATCATTGAAAGAGATACTTTTCTTTTAACGTGTTAACACCTTCGAGCAGGTATGGACAACATTTCATGATTCTATTCAGTCTGGCATCACATAAAGAAATAAAACCTCTAGTTGACCATTTTCACTGTCATGTACAGTAAGAGGATGCATCATAAACAAACAACCCACAACCAACTCCCCCCCCCCCTCCCGCCCCTCACTCATCACAAATTAACAACAAGGTGCCTTTCTTTAATGTACTCTGCTATGGCATTGATATCAATAAATGACACATTTTCTCCAAAAGTTGTATATCAAATCTCTATCTACTGTGGCTGGCCTTGCGCTTTAACCTGACATTGTAATTTTTTTATGAGCTGAGGGCAACAGAGGTCGGACTTGTTCTTGTGACTACTTTTGAGGACTATTCCTTTTCCAGTAACAAACCACAGTAATTGGGGGATTTCCCACTCGGTCTTTATAGTACGAAGAAGTGAGAATGTGGGACCTCCCTGTCTTACGAGACATATTCTCAGTTGATGAACAGGAGAGAGAGAGAGAGAGAGAGAGAGAGAGAGAGAGAGAGAGAGAGAGAGAGAGAGAGAGAGAGAGAGAGAGAGGGAGAGAGACAGAGAGAGACAGACAGACAGACAGACAGACAGACAGAGACAGAGAGAGACAGAGAGAGACAGAGAGAGACAGAGAGAGACAGAGAGAGAGAGAGAGACAGAGAGACAGAGAGACAGAGACAGAGAGAGAGAGAGAGAGAGAGAGAGAGAGAGACAGAGAGAGAGAGAGAGAGAGAGAGAGAGAGAGAGAGAGAGACAGAGAGAGAGAGAGAGAGAGAGAGACAGAGAGACAGAGAGACAGAGAGAGAGGGGGGGGGAGAGAGAGAGAGAGAGAGAGAGAGAGAGAGAGAGAGAGAGAGAGAGAGAGAGAGAGAGAGAGAGAGAGAGAGAGAGAGAGAGAGAGAGAGAGAGAGAGAGAGAGAGAGAGAGAGAACAAACAAAAAAGAGGGATAGTGCCACAGCCTATCTTGCAGAGGCATAAGGAACACTCCCTCACAGTCATCTACAAAATTATACGGTAGATTCACCATTGATGAAAAGTCTGCAAAATGATGCAATGGATTTTTCAGTGATAAAGAAGAAAAGGGTTGACAGGATTGCCTAGAGCAGGGTTTCTTAACCTTTTTATATGCCCAATATATATATATATATATATATATATATATATATATATATATATATATATATATATATATATATATATATATATATATATATATATATATATATATATATATATATATATCGAGGTGTATTATGTGATAGCGGTCGTCCGTCTGTCTGCCTGTCAGTCCGTCCGTCCGTCCGTTCTTGTCTGCACTCTAACTCCCAAAGTTTTCACCATTCACGTTTCATATTTGATACACAGGTACAGACTGTGGAGACGGTGTGTCACGACATACGTTCGTCATCTAAAGTGGTTGTCATGGCAACCAGGATGCTGTTTTCCATGTAATAGCACAATTCTGTATATGCCTTCTTGTTCGGGCATATATTTAATATTGTTACCCCCTTTGAAATTGCCGAATAATGATATTTCCCCCCACCACATTATCAACACTAAATTAATAAAAAAGACTAAAATTTATGAAAAAAAAATTATTCCAATAAATATTTTCATTAAAATATTTATACACAATTTATTGCATAACATTAACAGTCTTATATTATTTTAACATTAGCATTCCTAAAATCTGTCGTGTTGACTGTCATAGTACGATATTTTCTTTTATAGTGTTGCCAGATAAGCGCGTTAATTTCCATTGAATATTTGTTCCGCTAATTTTTCATCGCTTGGGAAGCGTATTTGGACAACGTATTCAACGCAATAATTAGTTTGAAAATTGTTCAACCTAAAAAATAATTTCCCCCCTGAAATCCGAAAATTTCCCCCCAGGAGGAAATTTTCCCAGGTTAAGAATTACTGGCCTGGAGGTATGCACAATCACCTCTAAACCATCTCGCCTGTGCTTGAATTCCGACCCAACTATGAACCGTCATCCCGGTATTTCACAGGTAGGGTATGCCGTCTCTCGCACGGACGTTATTTGTTGATAATTTAAACACTAAGAAGCAGATTAAATGTGACTCCTCACGTCTGTAATGTGTCTAACACGCCCAACATTCCTCCATTATGAATCACTTAAATCATTACCCTTTGTAATCTGTTGATTTATTTCTTTTATAAATCGTTCTGCCTGTCAATCAGCAAACCAGGAAGGCGATTGCCTTTCACACAAGATCACTTTTCTCTGCCTTTTTTCACAAGATTCACTTTTTTTCCATCACATTAGACTTGGGGGTCATTATTAACGGTGCACGAGAAACCCATCTGCTGTCATTCGTTGGTGAACGATAAAGATCCCACAGTGTCCTTCGCGAAATGTAGGCAAGCCATCGCCGGCACCATGGCCAAATTACAAATTCTTGTCCTAACTACCTGAAGAGGGATGGCAAACATACCCTGGCATAGAAACTGGCCCAGCATAACCCTGGCCCAGAAACTGCTTCGGCAGAACCAACACTCTTTTACAGAGTATGGTACATTGGATTAGAACGAAGAAATAAACAAGATTGGTCCAGGAATGCTCTCTTGAGCAACACCGTCTTCTCGTAGTCGAGTATGGAAGAGAACGCCAAACAAACCAACCCACTGCTGGTGAGCATGGCAGAAATTTCATTGCCAGTCCGGAAAAGACCCATAACAGCATGGAAAGAATGGCAGGGTGCCAGAAAATCAAATAAATTTGGGATGTATAGTACATTTCCATGACCTCTTGTTTGAGATTAAGTGTGTTCATCAACTTTTGACATGGAAGAATCTGTCTGTTTAATGTTGCATGAACTAAGTTGAAGCTAAATGATATTTAGACATTATAGAGTTAGAGAAGAGATTATTGAGGTGTTCTACAATGCTTGATTCCATTACCTCACTTAATTTGTTTAATGGGTTGACAACTCTATCGTTGAGATGGTCAGTTTTGGCATCATTATGAACTGCTGTATCATTGATGACTTTCCATGATGACAGTCTGAGAGTAGACATTGCAAATGACAGTCTTGAAAATTAAAGTGATGACCTCATTGGGTCCAGCAGCAGTGGAGGGGTCAAGAGTGGCAATAAATTTATCCACCTTCACTTTAGTGAAAAGTCACATGCTGGAAGGGAGATTTTTTTTTGAATACCTTGTCGAGACTCGAATGAGAGCTAACACACAATGCATAGCAAGGAGGGCATGAGACAAGAGGGGTGGGAAAGGGAAGGACAAAACAGTGGGGAACAGAGACATTAGGAGATCTGTGGAAGGGAGAGGGATGGAGCGGAGAACACGCGGTATACAAGATGGACATTACAGGAAATTTCAGGAAGGAAAGCAGGGAATTTGAACGAGGTGGATTAACGAGGTGGATTTGGGGTGGATTAACGTGTGTCGAACATATCGAGGATTTCGATGGGGGATGATAAGAGGTGGTGGTGAACAGCTGTCTTGAAAGCCTGGAGGGAAGAATTGGATTGAACAGAGTGAGGGAGTTTATTCCAAAGGCGGGAAAAAAGAGGAATGAAAGAGTTTAGGTGAGCAGTGATACGTGATTTTGGTAGTTTTACCAGAAGGGGGTTGCTGGCGGACCTTGAGCGTCCTGCGGAAATATGGTGGGGACATATCGCAGACACAGCAAGGGGGGCGAGACATGGAGAGGAGATGGTAGAAGACAGAAAGACCACCGACCTGCCTGCAGTGAGAGAGTGAGAGGCCCAAAGACTCAGTCTCATCGCCGAAGATACAAATGATCCTAAATGCCTTGGTTTCCACAGCGTGAAGCCGAGAAAGGTGGGAGGAAGGAGCACCAGCCCAGAGGGGAGAGCAGTACTCCATCAGGCTGTGGACAAAAGCTTTTTATGTGGTCAGGAGCTCAGGTGGGCCGAGGAACTTTCAGTGAGGAGGTAGGAGGGAGGCAAGAATGGAGAAGAAACCTTAGCCTTTTTTGCAAAAACATGTAGGTTTGGCACTCAGTTTTAGCATGAGCACAGTCCGTCATGACTCTGTATTGGTACGTCTGAGAATGCAAACACAATGATTGTGAGCTCCAAGAAGAGACAACAGGTACCCTTCATTGAGGTTAGCTATCAGGCGTAAGAGGGAAGCTGTGTTTTGTCCATTGCCTCATTGTGTGAATAACTGTTTTTGGACAGAGTAGTGAGGGGCATTAAGGTAGGAACCGATGAGGAAGAGACAACATAATATTGAGAAATTATTTCCAGGAACTGTCTATGTCCAGAGATGAAGAGATTTTGGAGCAGTCAGTGGAAGAGATGGTCGGCTGCAAGCTAGATTAATCAGACCTATCAATTTACCAGACATGGCAGTACCTTGGTAGTTCCCTGAAAATAACTAGGGTGGGAGACACTTTCAAGAGTACATTATCTGATGAGCCAAGTATAAGTTGAGTAAGAGCAGGAAACATTGTGGAGGGGTTTGAACATTATTCATTTTAGCAGATATTGAGAGCCAAAAGAGGACATTTTGATTTGGGAATCCACATTTAGTGAGGCCAAAACTGTCAAAAAAGGCCTTGACAGCAACACCATGGATCAATGGTGAGAGTTAATTGGTAATTCCCTCCAATTTCTGGTGAGAGATGTGATTTGAGTCAGATATATATATATATATATATATATATATATATATATATATATATATATATATATATATATATATATATATATATATATATATATATATGGATTATGTGGGAGCTCATTGGTTATTCCATCAAATTATGGGTGAGAGATGTTATTGGGTCTTTTTTTAATTGACATAGTCGAGGTTCGTGGAAGATGGGGTACACTGAAAGAGGAGCTGTTATTTATATGTTAATTGCTGTTGTCATTTTGCATGTGGTACAAGCTTGGGAACCTCGGCGGTGCATGTTTGTCTATGCCGTCGCTGCTGATTCGCCAACATGTGATGAAACCAGTCCGGTGGCTGAGGGGTGTGTGTGGCATTGTGATTCTCATGAATGTGCTATGTGTGTCGGCAGCTGCATAAGAATTTGGGTTGGGTTCGAAATGGCAAAGGGCTTACCTTGTGTAGCTTTATGCAGCTTTCGTAGTCTATAAGAGGATGGGGGTAAATATATATTTTCATATATATATATATATATATATATATATATATATATATATATATATATATATATATATATATATATATATATATATATATATGAAAATATACACTGGCGGGGTATGCTTACATATTGGAAGCAATAACGAGCCCAGCTTCCCCATTGTCTCGGGTCGCTCACCTGCATTTGATTTTTCACTTATTTATGTTCATTCATTTTTTCATTTATATATATTTTCATTTACAGATGCTTTCTGAATGTTCTGTTTATTTTTTATTTTTCCTGGTGTATCGACATTGATGTCCATCAGCACACAAAATGATTGTGCTTCCCCATTGTCTTGGGTCATTCATTTGCATTTAATTTTTCCATTTATTTATTACAGCGCGTGCGCTGTATACAATTGCATTGAGTTTGAAATGTCCCCGGTGTCTACCATGTCTCCGGTGTCCCCCCCCCCACCCCCCACGTGCCTCAAGACAGCCAATGACGGCCATCCGGTAGATGGTAGTGCGTAACTTAGACGGAAATAGCGACAATTGATGGAAATAACCGAGTATATCAATGGAAATTTGTGAAACTAATGTGTTATATTTGTGAAAACCATTGAATTTATTGCTTGATGGGAAAAAAAACAAGAAACGCTCCCCTCTCATGTACGAACGAACGAAAGACGTCATTTCCGCCCACCATCGCATTTCGCGCCGAACACCGAACGTTGAAAGCAAAGTTCTTCTTATTTTACATCATTCTTTTGCGGCCCCCTGCCACGCTGTATCGAACGATTTCATTCCTTCTGTTATATATAAAGGTGTTTATCACAATAATAACAAGATTTTTACATTTCAAATATTAAGTATGCTTTTTTATTGTTTTTCAACTGAAAAAGCATAAATTGCATATTTTAACATTAATGTACTCATTTGCTTCACCACACGCGCTGTATTGAAGGATTTCACTTGTTTTCATTGATAAATATTTTCATTTACAGGTGCTTTTGAATAGTTCTGTGATTTTTTTTTCCTGGTGCTTCGGCTTCGATGTCCATTGGCACGCAAAATTACTGTGCTTCTGTATTGTCTCAGGTCGCTCACCTGCATTTCTTTTCATTTATTTGTATTTTCATTTATGGACTCTTTCCAATGGTTTTGTGATTTTTTTCCCAGTGTATTGGATTCGATGTCTGTCGACACACAAAATTTCACCTTTCTACGTTACCCGGAAGGTACCGAACATTAATGTCAGTGAGTGAGTGAGTGAGTGAGTGGTTTGAATGAGCTTTATATACACTGCCTACAGAAAGTACATAACCGCTTTCAAAATTTTCACCTTTTGTTGCCATATAGTCTGGAATTGAATTGCATTAAATCAGACTTTTCCACCTTTATTTATACATCGTAACCCACAACTTGTAAGTGAAAAACAAATTCTATATATCCCAGAAAATTAATAAAATATACAAAACTAAAATATCTTGGTTGGATAAGTGTCCACCCACCTGAGTTAGTACTTGGTGGAAGCACCTTTGACAGTGATTACAGCTGTGAGTCTGTTGGGATGGGTCTCCACCAACTTTGCAATATTTGCCAATTATTCTGCACAAAACTATTCAAGCTCAGTCAAGTTGCATGGGGCACGTTGATGAACAGCAATCTTCAAATCATGCAACAGATTTTCGATTGCATTTAGGTCGAGGCTCTGACTCGGCCACTCAAGGACATTTATTGTCTTGTTCCTTAGCCACTCCTGTGTAGCTTTGACTGTGTGCTTTTGGTTGTTGTCATGATGAAAGATGAACTTCCATCCCAATTTCAGCTTTTGAACAGAGCGCAGCAGGTTTTCCTCCAGGATTTTTCTGTATTTTGCTCCATACATTTTCCCTTTTATCCTGATAAGTGCCGCAGTCCCTGCTGATGAGAAACATTGCAGTAACATGATGCTGCCACCACCATGCTTCACAGGAGGGATGGTGTTCTTTGGGTAATGTGCTGTGTTGGGTTTGCACCAAGCATAACGTTTTGCATTTGGCCAATAAGTTCCATCTTGGTTTCATCAGACTACAAAACTTTTTGCCACATTGCTTCAGAATCTCTGGAGTGTTTTTTTGCATACCATAAACAGGACTCAAGGTGGGCATTTTTGAGTAATGGCTTCCTTCTTCCCACCCTTTCATACATGTCAGACTTGTGGAGTTTTTGGGATATTGTTGTCAAATGCACAAAGTAACCAGTCTTTGCCATAAAGGCATGTAGCTCTTTCAAAGTTGCCATTGGCCTCTTGGTGGCCTCTCTGATCAGTCTCATCCTTGCTTGGTCATCCAGTTTGGAGGGACGGCCTGATCTAGCCAGGGTCTTGGTGGTACCATATGCCTTCCACTTCTTAATGATTGTGTTGATTGTGCTCCAAGGGATATTCAAGGCCTTTGAAATATTTGGTATACCCTATTCCCTGATCTGTGTCTTTCCACAACTTCATCCCAGAGGTCTTTTGAAAGCTCCTTGTTGCTCATGGTTGAGTTGTGAAATGCACTCCCCAGCAGAGGAAACCTACAGGAACAGCTTATTTTATTCTGAAATAATCAAAATCACTACAATTTAACATAGGTGGAGGCCAATTAACTTGGTGTGTGATTTTGAAGGTGATTGGTTACACCTGAGCTAATTTACAGTTTATGAGGGGGGTGGACTCTTATCCAGCCAAGATATTCTAGTTTTGTATTTTTAATTAATTTTCTGAAATTTGTAGAATTTGTTTTTCACTTGGAAGTTGGGGGTTACGATGTGTAAACAAATGTGGAAAAAGTCTGTTTAATGCAATTTAATTCCAGGTTATAAGGCAACTAAAAGTGAAAATGTTGAAAACGTGTGAGGACTATATATATATATATATATATATATATATATATATATATATACATATATATATATATATATATATATATATATATATATATATATATATATATATATATATATATATATATATATATATATATATATATATACATACACACACATGTATATTGTTACGGTTGTGGAAATTCACAGAACTCCATTCAGGTTCCCCGGAGGTCAGTTATTTTGGGAAGTGTGTGTTCCAGGTTAGATTTCCCCACCAATGTATAACGGAAATTATTCGTATGCCGGGCTGTGCATCTTCAGTTGGCCGTTATTCTGTCTCTGTCTACATTTTAACAACAACAACAACGTCAACCACGTCCGCGTAAAGCCCGTGATTTCAAACACGTCCGCGTAAAGCCAGTGATTTCAAACACGTCCGCATGAAGCCAGTGATTTCAATCACATCCGCGTGAAGCCGGTGATTCCAAGCACGTGCAAGCATGACTTGCAAAACGGATCAAAAAGGACTTACCCTCTGAAGGAGCTGGCCAATCGAAAGTGAGAGGGGCGGAGCCAGCCAGGGGTGAAGGGTCAAAGGTGAAAGTGCGAGCACCCCCCCCCCCCCGAACCCGATAAAGAGCCATGCTGGAACGCCGAGAACGGAGTTAAGTTGAAGTTGAGTTGGAAGTTGGAGTTGGGCTGAGCCGTTGGAACGAGTATGGAGTTCGTGGCTTGCGGTTGGCAGTGGGAGTGGAGAGACGCCCCATTGGAAGCTGGAGAGTTCGGAGTTCGGGCAGTTGGTTCGCTGGGGGTACGCCGGCGCAACCAGGTGGCCTGAGGTGAGACCCATTCATTCCTACAGCGCGTCGTCTGCTAGACCAGGCCACAGTGGGGGCCAGACGACCAAGGGAGCCAGTTGGAGCTCAGGGGTCCGGGCAAAATTGCTGAGGGTCGCCGAACCAGGACCCAGCGAGTCACCAAGAGGGTGGCCAGGTAGCCCGCTCGATCTCTCGAAGCCCCTTCGGTCATCCCAGCTCCGAACAATTATAAAGGCTCAAGAGCCCGGTTCTTTCTTGCTTTCTTGGGTTTTGCATGAAAGTCTGTGGCGCCTTGTCCCTAAGTAGAACTGATTAAGTTCATGTACATAATAAATAGACATCGGCTGTAGGTTTTTGCTCGTGTCTTGTCCCCATCCCCCCCATTAATTGCATATTTGCATTTGAAATAAATGTCCCCATTTTTGAATGTTAACCTGCTCGTTGTGTCACTTTCTGCCATTGACTGCCATGATGCGTTCGGAATGTTAGCTGGCTGATTATAAGCCGATAAAACATACATCTGGTCTGACGGGGCTTGGCGATAAACAAAACCACTCAGCAATCGCATACGGAATGAGCTGCTTAAGCGGCTCGTTTTCGTGCAGGTCCCATCGAGGTATAAACTCCTGGCATTTCTTTCCGCGCTAATAATTAGGTACATCGACAATTCGGCGATCGACCCTGTAGCGTGTGGACAGAAGAGTTGGCTGGTTTATGGTGTGTTAAAAACACCCATAGCTGGGTTTCGGCATTGATCGGGAAGCTGCGACTAGATTTCCACGTTCGGTGGGTGCGCGCGGCCGCAATAGAGCTAAAGGCAGTCGTCCGCATGCTGGAGTGGTGGAAATCGACAACAATATATATATATATATATATATATATATATATATATATATATATATATATATATATATATATATATATATATATATATATATATATATATATATATATATATATATATATACACACACACATATACACACAGTCTGTCATGTCACTGAACAACTCCTTCAATTTATTGTGAAATCATACCAAACCTCCGGTCTGTACAAACGCCGAAAATAACTAGGGTGGGAGACACTTTCAAGAGTACATTATCTGATGAGCCAAGTATAAGTTGAGTAAGCTGTTAGCTGTTGGGAACCTCGGCGGTGCGTGTTTGTCTATTGCTCCATACATTTTATTTATTGGCTAACAGACACCAAAACCCTAACCCTAACAGTATTCATATTGTGATAAGTTCCTGTAAGAGAACTGTATTTTACACCCTCCCATGTGTATGTATATCCTCAGGGTTTTTTTATTTTATTTTAATTTTAATTTTTTTGAAAGAAAATGTTTTTTTTTAACTTAAATATTAAACTGCAATTGCTTATGAAAATGTAATATCACAAATATGATAAATAAATTTGTGCCAAAGAAATGTTTGAATTATTCTTGGTGTAAATCATGCCAACACAGTAACTCATGTTATTGTGTAAACAAAAGTGGAAAAGAGGAGCTGTTTGGTTCTTGTGCAGTATTATCCTGTTAAAAACAAGCATGTGTCACTGTGATTTTTATGTATATTTTATCGTCATATGATTCATCTTTCCATAATGGTTTCCTTTTTTTGAACAAGCTGCACAAATGTCAAGATTTCCCATCTAATTTCCTTTTTTAAAAGGTTGAATACCTCAATGACAATGTGTATGTAATCAGCCAGAAAAAAAATAATACAGGTCATATATTTTAAAATCACATGAAGGTACCTTTATGGATTATACTTGTCCAAATTTTGAGCAAAATGCTATTCTTTTCTACAGCAGCTCTTCACCATTGTCAGAGGATGTGCGATTGCAATGAATACTGATGCGTTCATGAAGGCCTATTGGGAGAAAGACTGTGATGGAAAAAAAAAGCATCGGTTGAAGCATTGAAGCACCCAACACATGAGCTGGTCTATCAATCTGGGGCTTGTGCATTCACTGCCAGGTTGGAGGGATAGTAAAGGTGGGGAGGCAGCGGTGGATTGGGGGAGGAGGATGGGGGGGAGGGTTTAAGTGCACAGTGTGTTTTTACACTCTCCATTGGCTGCCTCAAGTGATGGATGGTATGTGTCATGGCACTCGCTGTTTGCAGGATGTGAAGAGGGCTTTTCGCTCTTATATGCTGAGCGAGCTGCCGTTTGCTGAATGTACCTTGAGCTGAACGCTGCTGACAAGCTGGGCTTTGCAAGTAGTTGTGGGAGTGGGGGTGGGAGGAGGAGGAGATGGAAGAGGGTGGGATGGGATGGCTTCAGAAGAGCAGAAGCAATTCAAATCTAGGGAGGGCAGAGGTGGAGGGACAAGCTTGTTGGAAATGCACTGTTGGCTGAAACAGCTCCAGCAAATTAAGAAAGCCATCACAATTGTCATTTCACTGTCGCTATTGTATTTATCATGAGTAGACAATGCACAAATTGTACAGAAGGAGGAGTGTTCAACTGTTTGAGTGCTGTTGGCCAAGATTGTAGCCTCACTGGAACTGGCTGTTGGCCACTATCATGGCCCATGTCATTGTTTAACAATCTGTATTGCTTGTTCTTATGGTTGCCTCCTACAGTTGCCTTATAAACAATAGAGACGTTTTATTCAGTTTGCCTGAAAAAAACATCATGTTGTCATATTGCATCCTGGAAAATTCAGCACTCAAAAAGTTAAATAGAGTTAAATAGAGAATGTATGTTATCGTTGTCCGCAACTTTTGTTTAATGGGAGAGGGTCTGCATTGTCAGACCTTAAAAAGACTTCTCTGCACGAGAAGCTCTCAAACAGCTAGGATCGACATCCTATACCCTTACCCATTGGAAGAATGCACAGACATGTCACAGAAAAGTGGAATGCAATATATTGTACATGCGACAAAAACGTCTTCCATACAACAAATTGGATTAATGTTTTTGCCAACCTTCAAATTATTCAATCAATCGACAGCAAAAATTACAAGAACGCACAATGCTATGATATACACAAGCAAGAACGATGCAGGGATTGGAAAATGTGTCTTTCTCCATTATAAAACTTCAGTCTGATCCCTGGACGCCATGACTTTTAATCTTTTGATCGTAACATGATGCAGCCTTGCTACACATGGCATGAAAGGGGCTTTGGCAATTTGTGAGGTCATGCTTAAGAAGCTAATTTCTTCCTTTCAAGTTGGCCTTGTTCATGAATGAACACTTTGTTTGAAAGACAGCATGTTCAAAGAAACAGTTTCCAGACGTTTTTCTTTTCTCAGTTATATTTGGAGTTCAAAGTTAAGTGATTAGCAGTGGAGATATCAATTTACCTAAACATGGATGAGATAACGATAGACTGATCCATTCCGGCTTTTAGAAAATGTTTTGGGTTACGATCCTTAAATTTTAAAGGTCAAACAATACCGTTGAATGTCTGTCAAGCTGAGTGTGCAAATGCATTCCGGGCCTTGTGGAAACAACAGCTGCTCTGACAGTCTGCCTTGTGTATTCAAATTCTGAGGACCCATTACCTGAATTATTTTGGTTACTTCCTCATGTATGCGTCGTTTGTTCACTCAATATTCCTGCAGTGCAGCCTGCACAGTCAGGAATATCCTCTCCTAAGATATTCCTGAGAGTACAGAATACATGATATGTTGGACCAGGTTATATTGTACCTCTGAATGTCGCTGAAGAAGTAAGCCATGTCTCTAACAGGAAACCATACATTGAATACTATTTTAGTTCTGTTCATTTCTGTGTATAACTTGAAATGATGAACTCTCTTCAACAGCATTATTACTGAGTATGCCTGCACATACTCGAATATATTTTTAAGAAGGATAAAGATTTGATGTCAAAATTCCTGTAAGAGAAATGGAGGTAATTTTGTAGGTAGAGGACGAGATGGGAATCTGGCAAGAACTTATTTTCAATTCACTTCCACTCTTTTGTCCTACTTTTCTCATGTCTATGAAATGACCTTCCTGAGTGTATTCCGTCATCCTCAATTCCCTCCATTCCTAAAAAGTGACAGTCCATCACCACCTATCATTTCCTACCTACCCATGAGCTTTTAATGCTTTCAGAAATGTTCTGCTTCTCTTGTTTTCCTGTGTCTTATGACTTGTATACTCTGTGAATTATTTCACTTCCTCAATTACCTATCTATGACTTCCTTACTTTAACTAGAACCTTATATCCTTTGTCGACCTGTTTTCTTTAGCCTCACTTTTAGTTTCTTGATATTCCATCCTATCATGTTGAGCTCTTCCATGAGCCTTGGCACCTGTTAAAAAAAGCTGTTGGTTATTGATGGAGGAGGAAGGGATTGAAAGGCGGCATGGGGGGGGGAGGCAGGGAGTGGGACATCATGGGGGCAAGGAAGAACCCATATAAGTAGGTACGTATCAGGAGAGGGGTCGGCAACATAATTGAATAATGACGTTCTTAGGATATAAATGTCTCAAATGATTATTGTGATCAGTCTAGGTTCCCCTAAATATATTGAAAGATATCTTAAGCATATAACAGCATTGCTTCTGATACATTGCACTAAAATCGATGGATAATCTCACAGCTCCCTGCAGACTCTACTTATATCAAATGGAGCGCTTTGCTCATACAATTTTTCTGCTACACTTAATGCTTTGTGACATGCAGGACACGGATAAAGTGGAGAAAGTGTCTGTGGTTGTCCCGGGCTACAAGGAAGCTGACTGCATGGCTCCCAAGCGCCTCACCAACCGAGTAAGTGGTGTCAGATTAAGTGATGAAGATGGATAGAGACTCCATCGGAACATTCTAATGGAGTAAAGGTGTGTTTCTTGCCATATTTCGATGCTTCACTAAGTGGGAACGTTAGATGGCTGCTGTTGTGCTGGAATGTGCATCAAACAATGCAATTGCTTTTACAAGAGGGGTAAGTTGTTTTCAACTAAATATTTGTCAAAAGAGCTCTGGGCATAAAAGCTCTGCTCTTGTCATAAAATCAAAAGCTCTGATCAAAATAACGACCGGATGTTATCCTGATAATAAATTTGGCAAACGCTCGGCAAGCATGGAATTTGCCGAGGGTATCAGTGCACAATATTCTATGAAATGCTTTTTAAACTTCGGTTGTGACCTGTTTTCAGCACAAAATTTGCACCTTGTTCTATCATCTATTGCACGTTTGCATCTTTGTCTTTTTTCACTTTCACTTTCGGTCCTATCGAGATTTTTCTACATCATAGTTAATGGAAAAACGATGAAAGAAATTTTAAATTGAGGTCGGAAGTTTGATGGAATTTAGAAATAACTTTATTAATTTAAAACAGCAAAAACAAAAATTAAATCGAGTTAAGCAAAATATCAGACCTCAGTATCGCTGGGATTAACTTAGCCTCCAACTCGGAACCACCCTTCTCTGTGTTAGTCAGGAGGATGCGACATTGAGTGATTCTCACTCAGCTGTTAGAAATAATGGAAGAAAGAGCTATTACTTCACCATTGATCCATTGAAAGTAACCTCACCTGCTGTTGGTATGGCCTGGATTTTCCATCTGTAAACACCTGCAAGGTTGCATTGACATGCATGTCCTTAATTTTCTGTATTCTTTTTCTAAGTGTTACTCTCATACTCGTATTCATAAATCACAACATCTATTCTATACGATAATGAAGCTAAGTGTTTATTATCTCCTTCGAGACGAAGCATCAACAGTCCATGAAACAGCTCTATTGTACTGTACTTGGTGTACATGACTCTGAATCGCTTTAATTTTTCGCTCGCTATCACGAGCAAAGGAGCAAAATGTAAGGGGGTTAAAAAGTGAAGCCGAGACTGCCGACTATTAGCTATGTAGCACGAGGTACGTCACCGAACATGATTGGTCCAGTGCTATCACATGCCGCCAAGTATTAGCTGTGAAGCACTAAGTACGTCACCAAACATGATTGGTCCAGTGTTATCACGTGCCTACCACAGAACAGACCACCACCACCACCTCTGTCACCCGTCCATGGAATGGGTAATCTACTAGTAACATGTAGTGAGCAGCGAGGTGATCACCAAGTTCATGGAATTGACGAGTTATTGAAGTGGAATTGAAATGAAAAAGTAGTCTTTTAAAATACAGCCTTTCACTACATCAATGCAAATGAGCTATTATCTTCAAATTAGATCTATTCTGATAACTTCCAACAACCCAGACTAAACATTACCTGATTTACCCTTGTGAAGTTTTGAGATGGACATTAATATGGCCTTCTTTTGTTAGTCCGGGAGCCAACCTGTGTACGAGGCTGTTTTAGGGTTGGACCTTACAGCCTCTGCTATAAAATTTTACACCCCCAGGATGTTTAGATATATGTTTGCAGTTCATGAAAACCAATGTTGGCAATTCATAAGCTCTTGCGAAAAATTTTGGCGGACGTTTTTGTTTGAGGAAGATTTGAAAAATTTGATAAAACAGCAATTGTCAATAAAATTTCTAAAAAAATTAAAAAATCACATTCATGAAAAATAAATGTGAACTAAATGTAAGAATTCAATCAGTGCATTGTAAAATGACAAAAAAAATTGCCTTTGTGGAAGTAAACCTCGTAAAAGTACATAATTTTGTGAAAAATGCCTTAAAAATAACGTTTTTTGAAGATGGCCTTTAGAACTTTTCTTATCATAGGCAGATGCTGCATTAGAATACTAATTTCTCTTAATGTGATATGAACATGGTATCCATGGCTAATTAAAACAGCAAATTTGAGTGAGTTCTATCAATTTTTAAAGAGAAAATTAACATTTTTGTCAACCAAAGTTACCCCTACCCCCAAAATCCTCTTACTCTATTGAACACAGTTCGGTTAAGGTTTGCTGGATCCAGGTTGGGTACTTCACAGTTCACTCTTCCAAAGGAAAATTCAATGGTGTTTGGAGTGACATGGCCCTGGAGCAGACATACAACAATGAAGGGAAGACATCTCTGTTCAAAGGCATATCTCAGGCACCAGCTGCTCGAGATAAATATGTGAAGACAGCACCATTTCTCACAGCTGTATCAGAGAACATAAAGTCTATGGCTAATCTAGGCCAACAGGAATCTACTCATCATGGAGAAACACATAAGCAGGCAACAGAAGAACATATGCATGTTGAGGAGATCAAGAAAGTGATATGCCAGCAGATGATAAACCCATTCCAGTGTAACAACCAAGTGGATCTGCTCAATAGAGCAACTGGT
The DNA here is from genome assembly GCF_056783735.1 of Eptatretus burgeri. NCBI lineage: Eukaryota > Metazoa > Chordata > Myxini > Myxiniformes > Myxinidae > Eptatretus > Eptatretus burgeri. The sequence goes on from NC_140971.1 coordinate 50,186,568, forward strand.
GAGAAGGATGCTTCAAAAGACTTGGTCCATGCTCAAGCTAAGGGCATGGAAGCCATTATGAAAGCAGAAGAGGTGGTCTCTATTAAGATTGAACCACTGAAGCTGGTAACTTTCTCCTCACAGAAGAAATCAAAACCATCAAGGAAACAGAGTTTAATCAGGATCTATCAAGATGAGACTGCAGCTACACGTGTGCTGTGTTTCTATCGAGATGCCGACCCAGTCACAAGACAGATGCATTTTCCCATGAGTGGACAGACTACCCATCATCCCTGTTTGAGGTTGACCCACGCTTAGCACAGGGGTTTGTAATGCGCAAAGGCAACAAGTCTGATTTCGTGGCAGTGCTAATTGCTGAAGCTGAGCAGGATGTTGTTTTACAGCTGCCATCATTACCACAGAGTGACCTATACACAGTTTATCTGGTAGACACAATGGCATTTGTAAATAAATACCAAAAAATGGGTGTGAAAACATTTGGTGAACTTCCCCAGCTGTATCTTCGCAAGCTCCTGCAGTTGAAACCTGAAATGTGCAACTGTGTCAACATCATTGGTGATCAGTATGATTTTGATGATAGCCATACTTTGAAGGGTGATGAGCAGCAGAGGAGAAACCAGACAGACCAGGCAAGACAATTCTCACCATCCAAGAGTCTAGAAATTCCGGACTGGAATTTACTCATGAAGAATCCAAGAAATAAAGGAAATCTTCAGAACTTCATTGGCACTTCCCTTTGTGAGAGTCCTGAAGCTATTCCGGATGGAGTGACCATCATTCTTGGTGGTATGATGGAAAACAAAGGTCACACTCTTTCCATCACATCAGCATCAAGTTCAGTTCTGGACTTACCTTGTGAAGAACATGAAGAGGCAGACACAAGGATTATTGCTCATCTTGCATATTGTGTGGAATATCTTGATCACCATCGAGCTGTTGTGCATGCAACAGATACAGACATAATTATGCTGTGTATATATCACTTCTGCTGCTTGAACACATTGCAAGAACTCTGGATACAACGGCAGAATCAATACCTACCTATTCATGAGCTGGTAGAAGTGTTGAGCAAGAAGTACCAGAAAATCCTCTTGATGTCGCAGCTACACTTCTGTGCACATATGTGTTGTGTGGATGTGACACAGTGAGCTACCCATTCAGAAGGGGAAAAGAAGAGGTCAGGTCAGGTATGGGAGCATGTGCCAGAACAGCGCGTCGCTGCGTCCACTTTCCGCCGGTACTCCAGGGGCCTCCATCTGGCCATCCCCCAGGCAGATGCCAGGCCCATCCCCATCTCCTTGAGATGATGGTCAACCTGCTGCAAACATGAGGCACGTGGTCAGCCGACTGGCCTCCTCCACTCATGAGACTCCCTCGCTGAGAGAATCTGGTGAGCAGAATCAGCGTCAGGAAAATGAGCCACATGTCCATACAGCCGCAACTGATGCTCACGGACTATGCAGGTAACAAATCTCATCCGAGTCTCTCTCAGCAACCGCTCGTTGGACACAAAATCCGACCAGCGATAGCCAAGGATTCTTCGAAGAGACCTGGTACCAAAGGAATTAAGTCTCTGTCTCAGATCCTTGGTCAAAGTCCAAGTCTCGCACCCATAGAGCAAGACTGGAAGTACCAAGGACCTGAAGACTCGGACTTTCGTCCTCCCGCACAGGTACCGGCAGCGCCACACCCCATGATCCAGTGAATCCATGACTCCCCAGGCCCGACCCAGACGTCTATTGACCTCCGGCTCACAACCTGCGGAGACATGAATATCACTGCCAAGGTAAGTGAATCTATCCACGACCTCAACATCCTCACCACAAACAGACACAGACAGGACAGCAGCATCCAAGATGTCACCGAAAGCCTGGATCTTAGTTTTGACCCAAGAAATTCATAATCCCAACGGCTCCGACTCCTCATTCAGCACCTCGAGGGCCCCCAAGAGGATGTCTAAAGTCTCCGCAAAGATGACTGCATCATCTGCAAAATCAAGGTCCGAGATCTTGACATTGCCAAACGATGCACCGCAACTTGATCTCTCCGACATCCTCCCTAAAATCCAGTCCATACAAGTGCTGAAAAGTGTGGGGGCAAGTACACATCCCTGACGAACTCCAGTAACAACTGGAAATAAGTCAGAGATGGTACCACCACACTTCACAGCACTCTCAGTACCAGAGTAGAGTTCAGACATCAGATCGATCAGTTTTGGTGGCACCCCACGAAGACCAAGAATCCTCCAGAGGACATCCCGATTCACTGAATCGAACGCTTTACAGAGATCAACATAGGCTGCAAGCAGCCCCTGCCGAAACTCTCGTCTGCGTTCGGTGAGGACACGAAGGGCAAGGATACGGTCAATCGTTGACCTCTTTGGTGTAAAGCCTGACTGCTCTGGACGCTGGTGCTCAAGCAGATGGTGGCGAACCCTATCAAGAATTATCCGAGCAAAGACCTTGCCCGGCACTGAGAGCAGCGTCACCCCTCTTCCAGTCAGTTGGGATGATGCCTGTGTTCCTGTGAAAAGAAGAGCGGCACAGGTTTCTCTGGGACTGATAGGAAACCTTCCCCACCTTGTTGATTTTGGAAGAGATAGTGAAATGGCAGCAACAGAATGTGTCATTGATGAGGCCAGAGTATACTGGACTGCTCTGTATGGCCAAAAAGGGTTCAGCTGTTTGGATACCCTCAGGCAGCATATGATTGTCTCTTCAAAATTAGACCTTAGGTAACTGCCAGCAACAGAAGATGCGTTTTACTTCCTTGTTTTAAGAGCATTGTATCAATTGCTTCTGTATAGACGTGCACATCTCAGTGACCGAGCACTTCCCCCAGCCACAACATTTGGCAGAACCCTTATCAATGGAAAACTGGTCCCAATTCTCATGTCTAAGCCAGCCAAGCCAAACATAGACAAAACGGTGTCTTGCATGTGCAAATTATCCAAATGTCTGAAACGATGTTCATGCAAAAAGGCTGCTGTGCCTTGCTGAGTGACATGCATATGCCTTCGTCAGAGAGGTTCATGTGGTGGAGTTGTTTCAGAGAGTGACTCTTCCTCTGAAGAGGATGTTTCATGTCACAATATTGTGTTAATCCATTTCTAATTTTATCTTCCTTAAAACCATGGCATGTAAAAGTATGTTCTTGTTCCTGACCCCATTGATAGTCAAGCATTTCTGAGTTGCATAAATCTTTTGTTGTTTGACATATAACCTTGTCAATTGTAGGTAGGTTAAATCACCAATTGTGACATAGGAAATGAACTCCTCTTTAATATGAGGGGTCATTTGTGTATATAGGTTTAGTGGTTATGATTTTAGGACAATATGAATTACCCCTATCCCCATCCTACATCTTCGCTTTTGCCAACATTTTGTTATCAGAGGGGGCTCGCATAAGTGTTGACTGTGTTGTTGCGCAAGAGTTTCACCATTGCCAACATTGGTTTTCATATACTCAAAGGGTGTCTCTTTATGAAAATCAACACAAAAATTTTATAGCAGACCGGGCAATTTTTTTTTAATTTTGATCGGTTGGCTCCCGGACTATGTGGTCTTATAGCCAGATCAATGACCAGTGTTGGAGTTGCTACGATGACGAGGTAGAAAGTTAAAGGTACAATCGACTCCTAAAAAGAAGTAGCTAATGATACGGTGTTTAAAAAAGAGCAATGCAACTTTAAATGTTTGTTTACAAAGAAACAGAAACCTCAGAAATGTGAATCAAACATTTCTTGAAAGCTTATGACATGGTTGTTTCCATCACTGATTGCTATTGCAGTAAGTCACTGCTCAAGTTCGTCAGAGCCCAAGGTCTGAAATTGGCATTTATGCAAAATCCTTGTAATTGACATTGTCAATGTGTGCCCCTCCTTGGTTCAGACAGGCATTGATCCTGACTCCAAAGTTCTGTCCAACTTTCCTGTAGGTCTCATGTGGCACTGCCTGGATGTATTATGACACCTCCTGCTTCAAATCATCCAATGTGGCAGGGTGGTTGGCATAGACAGATCCCTTGGCAGCCCCCCACAGGCAGTAGTCCAGAGGGTTCAAGTCTGGGCTATGGGGTCCCCAGTCATGAGTGGTACCCAGGGAAACGAGGTGGTTTCTGAAGAGCTGCCACAGGAAAATGATGGTTTCACCCACTGTGTGCGGGGTGAACAGTCCTGCATAAATCAGGACATGCTGAGCTGATTTGGGGTGACCTTTTTGGTTAGATTATGATGAAACTTCTGCAGCATGGCCTGGTAGCACTCACTGACGATTGTCACCATCCTGCTGTTGTCATTCTCAAACCAGTAAGGCCAAAGCGTTCCCCATCTGGCAATGAAGGTGCAGAAGCATGTGAGTTAGGCCCTTTCAGGTACCTCTCAGTGATCTCCTCAGGTGGTTCTGCCCCCTACATTTGTGGTTGTTGATGGCACCATTCAAGTGGAAATGGGCTTCATCACTGAACCAGATCAGGTTGATCCAGTTTGTGTACCACTCCATCCTGTCACTGAGCCAATTGCTCATATTAAGACTCCTTCTCATGTCATCTTGACCCAGTTTATGCCTAATAGAGATGATGTAAGGGAAAAGCTTCAGTTCCTTAGTGAGGATACGCCAGACTGATGTTGGTTTGATGCCGAGCTCCCGGGAGTTCTGATGGTGGGACTTCTTGGGACTGTCCACTGCAGAATCCCGCATGGCGTCGATGTTGGCTTGGCTCTTGGTTACTGATGCTGGCCTGACACTGTTGCCCTTGCTCTGGTTGTAAACTGTACCCTTGTGCTCAAAATGTTTCACAATACGTTGAATGGCACAATTTGTGTGTCCATCACATGTTTTGAAGTTGTATTCCCAGCAGAACCTCCGGCAGGTGTCTACATATGATTTAGTCTCATATCACGGAGGCACCACTTTTGTCTTCTGCTTCACTGTCGATGGCATAGTTGAGCTATGGAGCTAAAAATTCCAGAGAAAAAATACCACGATAACATCACCAAACTCTGAAAAGGAAAACGGTATCGGTCAAAAAAAACAAAGAAATGGCAGGAAGTCAAAGTTGTATCAATCTTTTTGAAACACCCTGTATTTGCTCTTGAAGGTATTTTGAAAGTGTAGCTTCCTACTTTTGAAGCAACTTTCGCATCAAACTTAATTGATTGAAATTAAAACTTTTGGTCAAGGAATACTCTGTGAAAAAGTGAAATAAGGTTTAGCTTCTCTTCAGAAACACAACTTTTCACAAAATATGCCTAATGAAAGAAAGAGAAAAAGCATTATCGTCGTGCTTCTGGGTAAGGTATTTTAAAAATGGATTCTTTATTTTAGATAACCTCTTCCAACAGAAACTTGTGTCAATGGACTCCAGGATTGGTGTGTTGCAGGTCCTGCAATCTTCAAAGTAAGGGATTGGTTGCATTGACAGCAAGATCAAACAACATTCGGCCAAGCTAGGTGTAAAAAAACAAACATGGAAACACGTTAACTGATGCCTGTGTTGTGTTGAACTTTGTGTTCAGTTTTACTCATCAAAATGCATTTCCTTAAGTTGGTGTTAAGATGTTTTCGACTTTTGCGGGTACCTCCGATTTGTTTGGCACAGGAAGTAAATAGACAAGTAACACTTCTCTGTAGTGGTTTTACTCCTCGTCAAGGTTTCTTTGACAAAATTAAGGTTCTTTAATCGATCGACGGTAGTCGGGGGTAGTCCAACCTTGAGATTATCGAAAAGATAAACATAAAGCAACACACCGACACAGCACTCGTATCCAGATCCGGATTCGGATCTTCGCCAAAATCGAATTAATTCGTCCTTGTCACACAACCAACCTGTCCACCAAGTTTCATCCGAATCCATTCACAACTTTTTGAGATATTGTGCTAACCTTAATTTTTTTTGAAACTTTGAGAAGGAGACTTGATATCTTTTTGTGAGAGATAGGGTTTTGCCCTATCTCTCAATGGTGAAGAATCACTTAAAAATATATCAGATCCGGATCTTCAGCAAAATTGAATCAATTCTTCCTTGTCAGACACCCAACTTGTCCACCAAGTTTCATCCGAAATCCATCGACAACGTTTTTGAGATATTGTGCTATATATCGTTTTTGGCCCTATCTCTCAATGGTAAAGAATCACTTAAAAAAATTCTAGTAGTCGAATCCGGATCCAGATCTTCAGCAAAATCTAATCAGTTCGTCCTTGTCACACACTGAACCTAACCACCAAGCTTCATCTGGATCCATCCACTATTTTTTGAGATATCCTGAACACAGACAAACAAACACAGAGAGGGGTGAAAACATAATCTGCTTCACCTCCGGTGGCGGAGCAAAAAATGCCAGAAACTGCTCATTAGCGAGAGTTGGCTCGACCTATAGAAGCAGCCAGAAAATCCCAAAGACTCTTGATCTTTTTACAGACTGTAAGATCGAACTTCAACATTAACACTTGCTAACGTTTAACTCATCTCTACAATTTACAACTGGGTTATATTCTCAACAAACGTTGCAGGATATGATAAAATAAACAATTTGTTCTCCATCGAATCATCGGCATACAAGTGTTAACAATGCATGGAACATAATATCCTGCGTAACAGTCACTCATCAAGAATTTGTGATGCCCAATTTCAATTTTTCAACCTGCACACCATATTTGTGCAAACCATCAAGAAACACAAAGGAGAATCATTAGCAAATGAAACATCAATGAGAAAGTGTTAAAGATCATGGTTAAACAACACTGCTCAAGTAGTTTGCCTCTTCATTCTCTGCCTCATAATTGGTTTGGTTGTAAACCGATGATTTGGGAAAACGTGGCTAATGTCACGATTTGGTTATTGACAAACTTTTACATGATCCATGCACGATAATGGTTGACGATCAGTCTGTAAAACAAATTCTGTCACATCGAGAAACGGCATAAATATGTCAATGCCCCACAAACAGCAAGTCCTTCCTTCTCTATGGTTGAGCGGAGTCTTCTCTCGGTTCATCAGTGTCGTCCTTGCAAAACTCAAAGGGACGAGTTTGTCCTCATATTTCTGCAAAAGAACAGCTCCAATTTCAATGTTGAAAGCATCGGTCCTTTGCATAAATAGCTTCATTGGGTCCACTCGTCTTGAGATGTGTTTTTTTTTGTTTGTTGAAAAGTTGCTTGATGATCCTGTGAGTCTTCTCGTGAGAATACCCCCATACCACCCTTTTTGGCCACATACTAAAATGACACAGTGAAACATATGTTCTTGTGGATCAGGAGGTATGCACACATAATCACCTCCACCATCGACGGTGGAAGGATGTTATGTTTTCACCCCTGTCTGTCTGTTTGTGTGCAGGATATCTCAAAAAGTTACGGACAGATCCAGATGAAATTTGGAGAACAGTTTGGGTGTGTAACAAGGACGAACTGATTAGAATTTGGTAAAGGATCTGGATCTGATAATTTTTCAGTGATTCTTCACCATTGAGAGTTAGGGCTAAACATATATATATATATATATATATATATATATATATATATCATTTTTTCGATAGATATGTATATCACAACATCTCAAAAAGTTGTTGACAGATTTGCATGAAACTTAGTGGGCAGGTTGGGTGTGTAACAAGGCTGAATTGTTTCGATTTTGATGAAGATCCGGATCCGGATCCAGCTACGAGAATTATTTAATTTCTGAAGTGATTCCTCACCATTGAAAGGGCCAAAAACGATATGCAGCATGATATTTCAAAAATGCATTGGGCCCGATATGTTCTCGTGGATCAGGCATTGTGCGCTAGAGGTATGCGCTCTAATGGGTTCGCGCTGTAATCCTCGTTGTATATCCAGTCAGGCCCACGGATAAATCAGTCGTGGGCCATGGTGCCTCTCTGATCCTTTCCACATTGTTGTTGTAAGGGCCTAACATGCCACATTCTCTTTTGTGACCCACATTGCTCACATTATCCATCCTGATCACACACTTGGAAGGTCTGGCTATCAGGGAAGCTGCAGCCATCATGTGGAGTAACTTCCTTATTGTGGAAACACCCTCGCTCCAAGTCTGAATATAGACCAAAATGTCAACAAAATAGCGATCAACATTTGCCATGCCGACCAGCAACCTTCTCATGCTTCGTAATAGCATAGCTCCTGAAATCATCATCCCGAATGGCATCTTCAAAAACTCTTAAGTGCCATCTCGAGTCACAAATGCTGTCTTGTAAACATTTTCCTCAGCTACCAATGTCTGACAATGCCTCTTCCTCAAATCAATATGAGTGGCATACTTATCACCACTGATGCCCTGTAAGAGTTTATTGACCATCACATTGGCGGCGGATCAAATGCAGTGGTATTATTAAGCTTCCAGTGGTCAACACGTGGAATTAGTCCACTTTATTTTTTATGAACTATGCCCACTGGTCATGTGTATGGTGAGTTGGACTGCCAAATTATTATCACTTCCAAAATCTCTTATATGTCCTGTCTAAGAGACTCCCAAACACAACATGGTACTGCATTTGGTTTTCAATGCACAAGCTCATTTTAAATGAGGTTAATGTGTTGAAGGATTAATGTTCCCTGAAAATCACAAGGAATACAGGTTGATAATCATTGATTTGGGACCTCAACTCCATATTTTGTCACAGGTGAGATTCTGATCAAACCTCACATCTTCCACCATTTCATTGGGCTTTCATTTGCCGAGTTTTAACAGTTTGTCAAAATTGACCACATCCTCCATGGTCACTTCAGTCAGCTCCACAACAGTAGTGGTATTGACAGCTGGATACATGTCTTCCACCTAATCATCTTCCTGCTACAGCTTCAGTTCGTCAATATTCCCAATAGGATGTCTGGTCTCTGCTAACACCACAAGAGGAGCAAACTGACCACCCTTCCGTGCCTGGACCCAAATGTCACTGCACAATTCTCTTGCCACACTGGGTCTGGAACATCCAGTGCCTTAGCTCCTGGTACGTTACCAACTATTAAATCACAATTTGCATCTGGCAGGCACTGCACTTTCACTACACCAGTCACACAAGGAGTTTCTACACCAATATTGACAATCGACATCATCTGTCCCGTATTGTCACTCAATAGCACAAATCTGAACTTCCATAGCTACCGATCCAACTTAAACATCTCCTTCCTCATTATGATTCCCCTGCAACCTGTGTTGCTCAAGACCTGTGCACAAAGTGCTCCCAACCTTCCCCTTCATTACTGACAAAAGCCCTCTAGCTCTAGTTAATAGGTTGAACACAGGCATTGCTCACCAGTGGAAGCTTCTTGTCATAAGCAATTAATGGTCCAATCCAATGTGAGATTCTAACTTGGTATCCAACACCTTTAACATCGGGACTTAAAGGAACACTCTAGGCATATTATCTTGTGTCTACATCATAGTAACGGGATAAAGAAATCCTGGAAATCATTTTCTATCACTCTATGAAGTAAATATTTCAAGAAAAGTATGTAGAATTTTGCTTGTAAATGACCGAGTTTTGACCAATCAGTTCGACCCCAAATGTGATGATGGCATCCGTCCTAACCTTCGAACAGCTGACAGAGAAACCAGAGTTATCGAGTGTGGCTTATCCTGTTAGTTTTCGTTTTTGGAGATCAAACTTGTGATGAGTCCAGTACGACCATATTCATTTCAACGCGAGGAAAGTCGTTCACGACTTTATTGATGACAGCTTGCAATCAAGCGATGAAAGCCTGGAGGAAGGTGTGGGTACTGAAAGCACCGACTGTACCTTCGGGCAATGTGTTGTAGTGGCGAGTGAGGTGGAGTGTGTCTGCGGCCATGAACTTCCTGCTGTGATTTCACTGAACCAATTCGATGAAGAAAGTTGTGTGACAGAGAACAGACTGTTCGAGAGATAAGGACGTTCTTGAAAAAGCTCGAGTTGTTTTACATGACGCCATGACTCGTGGACCTCAGGAAGACCCCCCTACTGAACGGCTGAGTCAAATGTATGCCCACTAAATATTTTTGGACCATTTGACTCGAATAAAGATCAATACCAAATGATTTGCCTAACAACTTATGTTACACACAGCATACATGCCGGCCGGTATACATACCACATGCCATCTACTATATAGATCTTTTTTCCTCAAGACTGAACAAATGCATTTAAAAAAATCTGTTCCCTTTCCCAGAGAATCAGATGTTTATTTTCTTCTTGTAAATGCTTACATTGTGGGATATGTGGTGGATAGAAATGATCACATAGTATAACCATATATCCTTAATATAATTCACGGACCGGTGTTTGTGTGTTTGTTGGGCTGCTCCTCCTACAGTTCTGGCCCAATTACAGCCAGACTTGCTACATATGATCAGCGTAACCCCAATTAATGTATAGGGGTGTTTTTATCTTTGCCAGTGGTCTTGGGGGGGGGGAGGGAGTGAGGGGGTAACGCAAATTCTCTCCGTAAATGTGTATCGCGTAGCGCCACCTCTAGGTGGGGGAGGATGTTACAAGTCTTCCAGTCCAGTATTCCAGTCCCCCCCCCCCATTTTCCAGTGCAATGAGATGTTTTGAATTACAAGCAGGATGTATGTTTTTGTTTCATGCACTTAACCTGGGTTATTTATTTTTCCTATACAGCGCATTCATTGGGCTATACACTGCCCAAATAAAGGTATGTGTCAGAAGAACGTGTTGTATGCTTGGAACAAGGTCGCCTGTAGGGCGGGTACTCTGCTGGTACTTACCAATGCCTGATCTTGGTTTACAACTCTTCATGCACTGGACACAAAAAGTGCTCTTTTTTGGACACACTCTACCATCGTGCTCTCAGATGCTTGGAAAAACTAAATATGGCGGGAACAGCATTTTGTTTCAGTAAATTTCTTGGTTTAAGTCCCGACAAATGGTTTAGGTCTCTTCAAAGCAGTTGTGCTTAAAATGCTCTGACCAAAGATGTCTCTTATCAAGTCTCTGAGGAACTCGAGCGACTCTGATTCTGGAACCATTTTTTTCCCCACTGATCTCGCTGTTTAACTGGCAACTAAAAGTAACTAATGTTTTCCGTTTTGTTCCTCGTCCTATCATCCATGTTATTCGAACAGCTAAAGGCAGCCCACTGCGGAAATCGCTTGAATACAATGGATACGAAGTAGTCGACTGATATTTATCGCTAACAAATATGCCAGGCTTCTACAATGCATAGGACGGATGTCATGAGCAAAAGCGGTGCTCGATAATGAGGTGACCCAGCAAGTTTGCATGAACAACCCAAAGGTGCGTTTACATTGATACACTTGTTTTTATAAGTCACATATACTCACAGATGTGGGTTTTGAAACATGGACGGATGAAGCAAAGCCTTTCTAAAAATGCCCGGAGTGTTCCTTAAAGGGTTCACCAGGCTGCCGTCACTAAAAAGCATTGACCACTCACACTAACTTCAGATGACAGTCTCACAAACACCATAGCACAGTCATCCAATGCACAAAGCAGCGCATGGCTCATCCCCTCTCCTCTCACCTGAGTTGACCAGCAGCGTCGCAGTTTGAGTTAGCTTCATCTCCACCTCTTCAAGAACGCTTTTCTTGCCCTCTCCTCTACTTGAGGGCGATCCCCACTGAAGGCTCTTCCAGCCTTCAATATGAGTGGTGAGCTGTTGTGCTGTCTCTGACTCTATCTCTAAAACACACATGTCTCTGAAACACACATGAGGCAAACTCTCACTGCATGTATGTATGGTCCATTAACAGTGCACATAAAGCAACACACTAACTGTCGCTCATCATGAATGTGTGACAGTTTTAAAGTATGACTGTGTGGCAGGATTTCTCTTGTTTTCATTTCCCCTGTCAGCCATACTACAGTAGCATTTTATTTCGTTTATTCATTTTTAGTGTGTCTAATTCAATTATTCCACTGTTTTTGTCCCAATTCCAAATTTGCCAAATTTTACCATGTACACTGTTATGGTTCTAGCTAATTTCTGTCTTCACTGTAAGTTGCATGATTATTATTATAATTATTAATATTATTATTATTATTATTCTTCAGTCGGTGGTAAGACATTCCATAACAAGAAAGAAAGATAGAGCCAAGTCAAAACAGTTAACTCCATGTGCTTCAGCTGCAAAAAGATCCAAGTATCTAACTTTATAGCACTAGAAGCAACGACATTTGGCTGAGAAAAGTAGCTGGCTGCTGTAAACAGCTGCCATCAAATAAAAGTACTTCACAACTGCAAAGCTACTGAAAAATAGCTCACAACATCACTTTATACATGTACATAGGTGCTCCCACTATAAACGAGGTGCTCCCCAACACTATGCCTGGTGTTGGCTTAATGTTTCGGGTGGTGGGCTTTGGATCCAAGGATCCTGAGTTCAAATCCCGCTCAGCTGTTGAATTAATACCAGGTGGGGTTAACTCTGCCTGTCATCCTTCCGAGGTCAGCAAAATGAGTGCCAGCATGCTGGTATACTGTGTCGGAGTGGCGACCCGTCCAGGATTGTGCCGAATAGCCAAGGAGACTGCTTAAGCATCACCAACGCTCTGCACAGAGTATGGTCCCAATCTCCTCCTCCTCCTTCTCCCAACACTGTGTCAGACATACATGAGGCTTTTGTTGTGGTCTTACAGACTTGTTTGAAACACACATGAGATTTTCTTGTAGTCTTATATAACTATGCTTGAGACAGATTGAGAATACATGAGACCTTTCTTTCATTCTTTTGTGCTCTTAATCCTGTGGTTGATACGTACATATCCTCTTCTTGTCTTCTTCAAGAGTTGCACAAGGCCTTCCTTGTTCTCCAACAGCCATGTCTGAGTCATCCATGGGGCATTACTCATGCTCCATTGTATTCTGATATATGTTTGAAATGCACAGAAAGCATTTTTTGTGCTCTTTTGTGCTCCCGACACTTTTGAGATATGCATGAGACCTTCCCTGTCCAATCATCGTTATATTTTTGACAGATATGAGCCTCCTTGTGCCGATTTCATTGAGAGCATCATCCCTCAAGAGGTGCAGAATCTACTGCCCTCTCACTAAAGAAGGGCTCACGTTGGCCTGTATGTCTTATTTCACCCGTAATCTGGTCCTGCAGCACTTGCCCTTGCAGCTGTCAGCCCCTCCTAAACCAACCCATGAAAAGACATTCCTCCAGTAATTCCGTCTTTGTCAATCTTCCAATGCCAAGCCTCCAAATGTCACTTGCACTCTTTTGGGCTGCTTTTCTCCATCCAAAAGAATTGCCTTCCTGGTCTGTTCAATCACATTTTCCCCTCCAGTGCTTACATGAGGCTTTCATTGTGGTCTTGTAGTTTTGAGACATGCATGAGACTTTCCTTATATTCTTGCAGCTGTGTGTTTGAAATGCTTTGAGGGTAAAAGAGAGCACAAGGAAGGCATCGCATATGTTTGAGGCAATGGATCATTTTCCAAGTTTGACCATAACATTCAGTACCCCATTCTATAAAATTATTGCTTTCCCCTTCCGAATCAACTGTTCTGTGCTATTTTTTTTTTTTTTTAAACGACATTATGTTGGAATGCCGGGATGTGATATGATGGGATTAATGCACCACCTGACCTTTTTCCACCCTCGTTTCCTTTATCCTTGTCATGTTATACAACTTCAAATGTGGGAGAAGAGAAATTATCATCGTTTCAAATCACCTGGCTGGTAAATACTCTCAGATCACAATGAAAACAAGGTACCAATGTTGTTCACTCAAAGGGGAGGGGAGAGGAAGGGCAAGGGGTGGAAGAAGGTAGAGGGAGGGGGTGGGGGAGGAGAATGAAGAGAGAGAAGACAAATAAATGAAAAAGTTGGGCAAGGGTAAAGTCATTTCATTGACCTTTGCCTTTGAGTATCAGTTCCTTAAGCTGACAGATGTGATGATTCTGCTCCACAGTTTTTCATGCAGCGTAGAATGTGAATTACCTTCCAGCTCAGTACAGTATCCCTGTAGCTTGCCATGGAGCAAATTCTGCCTTAGTCAGCGATGGTATAATTAAACTGGCTGACGGAGGTTAAAACATTGATTGCTATCGCCCATACAATCCATCTTGCACCAAGTGAAATGCCAAACGAATATGGCAGCATCTCGCCTCTGTGCAGTACAGTAGAATACTGTTTGCCTTATTTTGAATCATCCTCTCTGAATATATATATATATATATATATATATATATATATATATATATATATATATATATTTATATATATATATATATAACAAAGACATAGATATAGATATAAATATAGATAAAGATATGGAATGAATGTGAGCATAAGGCAGCAAATTGGCACCCCATGTCTTATCTTCCTTTCTTTACAGACAAACTAAGAGCCTGTCCTTACAGATGGGAGAAAGAGGAAGCAGGACCTGGAGTAAATGTTTACTATAGTGCCATTGTAAAACACAAACAAAGTCTTCCCTCTCAGGGATAGTGTGGGGGGTAATTGGTTAGGGTTTAAAAGATAAGGTAAGATATGGGATGGATTGGGTTTAGGGAGAGATAAAAGAACCAGATTAATAGAACATGTTGGGGATGATTTCACAGTGTGAGATGGTATTTGTAGTAATGCCTTTTTTACAGTACCATCATGTGCAATCCAGGCTGGGAAAACATCCAAAATAAATTAATGACATGAAAGTCTCAATCACAATGTACTATGAAGTGAACAAGCCCCAGAAAGGAAGGACTTTTTTAACTTACTGTCATATCCAGGTCAATTAACCCCAATGCTGGACGGATGAGCCGAACTGGCTTTTTGCTCCCTCAGACGACATTCCAAGTGAATGGTGGGTTGACACACGCGAGAACTGTGAGACAGGAGAACCTTAATTCTTGTAAAACTGATGGGTCATACAACAGAAAATTTATTCCCAGATTTAGTAAGGTTGCTCAGCCTCTTCATGAGCTCACTCACAGAGAATCTGGAAAGCTGGAAGCAGGGAAAATTGGAAATTTGGGAGAATGACTTGGGGTGGTGTGATGAGGGTGGTGGGGGGGGGAACAGGGATGTCAGGGTGGTTAACAAGGGTAGAAAGGATCATGGTTTTGGATCGGGGACACTCTGTTATGTTGGTGAACAGCTCTTTTGAAGACTTGGAGGAAGGAGTAAGATTGAATACAACGTGGAAGTTGATTCTACAGGTGGGAAAAAGAGGAACAAATGAGTGGAGATGAGCAGTGATTCTGGATTTTAGGAATTTCACCAAAAGGGGGTTGATGGTAGACCATGTTTGCCCTGTAGAAACCTGGGAGGACAAAGCATGGAAAGAGCAGAGGGCGATTTTGTCAAGATGCAGAAACCTTGTGATTTTGTCAAGATCTCATGGATGAAGGATGTCCCTGCAGAGGATGGAGTCATCAGCAAATAGGTAAAGGGGATTTTTCAGAGAGTCAGAGAGATCCTTTATGAAGATCAGGAATAGAACTGGGCCCAGAACACTGCCTTGGGGTACTTCCGCTTTGAAAGAGAGAGGAGATGAAAGGATTCCTGACCTGATCCTCAATCTATGCAAAATACTGGGGATTACCAAACTAAACACTCCAACCTCCAGTGTGATGGCAGTTGAGAGGTTCAACCGCATGCTGAAGATACTGTTTCTGAAACATGCACCTCATTTTAGGAACCAGTGGGACATGTACCTATTGGGAGTCCAATGGTCTTATTGAAACACTCCCCATATTTCAACTGGAGAAAATCCCTTGTTTTTACTGTTCGGCATTGACCGTCCTTCCCCCATGGAGGTATCGTACTTGCCTATGTCAGACACTAGCCCTATTGAAGTCAAGGACTATCTTGACAAGCTTTTGCTCTCCCTGTCCTCTGCCAGACAGCTTGCAGTGGAGAGCATCCAGAAGGCTCAAACCAAGTACAAGGGACATTTTACAATTGAGCAACAAACAAGCTTGACTACAGGCTGGGGTGTTAGGTTTTGGTTTGATTCTCACAAGAAGAATCTTGACGACAGGAAACTGAGACCCACACATCGGAGTTGTGAAAGTGTACTCCCATCAGCATGGGGAGATGCGTGAGCACCAGTCACGAGTTTGTGCATGCCCCATACATTTTCCCACTGGCTACTTGATACGGCAGCAAGAGAAAGGGGCTAGGCTGTCCACTCAATCGGATCGGTCAGCTGTTAAACTCAGAATCTTCCAATGAGAAAACTGAGACTGAACATGAGTGGGACAAGAGTGACTGGAGAACAGGGTCAACTGTCATGGAATTAGGGTGAAACCCAGACTCGACTCACCAAGGATGGAGTAGCAGACATCCGAATGAGGAGTGAAGATCAGACAAGATAAAGTAATCACTACTCCTTGAGAGGGGAAGCCAAGTGGGTGAAATGTTTTGACATGTGAAGATGCTTAAGGGTGAGCTTTCTGGGAAGGGACAGGGGTGATGTCATGGATGGGTGATGTTATGTTATGTAATAGATGCATTAGAATATGAGATAGACAAGAAAAACTCACTCAGAGACAAGAGGGGAGGAGCAATGGGGTTATCGGAGGAAGAAGGGGGAGAATCCCAAAAGCGAACCTTGGAGCTTGCTTGGACTTGTCTTGTATTTTGCCATGTATGATCCCTATTATTCCCCTCGCCAATTTTTAATTTTTTTTAATTACCCTCACCGAAGGATTTGGAGAGGGAATTGCATTTGGGTCCGTTTGTTACTTACGAAATCGAAACATTTCGTAAGTATATTGATGACTTCTGTCCTCTTTTTGTATGTTTGTTTGTTTGTGTGTTTGTGTGTTTGTGTGTTTGTGTGTTTGTTTGTAGGCACGATAACTCGAGAACGGAAGAACCTACCAATGTCAAATTACACCATCTGATTCAGGAGGGTCATGGCTAGTGCTGATTAGATTTTGGTAAAAATCGGTCAAAGGTCAAGGTCACAGTGAGGTCAAACATTCGATTTTTGATGGTTTGGTACAGAATCATCGTAGAAACTTTTGGTTTGCGTCGCTACCTTCTCGAGAGACAGCTTTTATTAGACAAGGTCAGAGGTCAAGTTGACGATTTCGTAAGTACCAGTCTATGACTGCTTGTTTGTTTGTCTGTCTGTTTGTTTGTCCACACAGAACTTTAGTGTTTTTCTCTGCATCTGCATGTCGGATTGGGACAAAATTTTCACCATTGGTGCAACTACTCATAGAGAATGTTTTAATGATAATTATGACATCATACATCACGTGGTGTGTCAGCCATATTGGAAGAATGGAAAAACTTTGGACCTCTGTATCTCTGAAACTGCATCAAGGAAAAAACAGGCAGTCATAGACTGGTACTTACGAAATCGTCAACTTGACCTCTGACCTTGTCTAATAAAAGCTGTCTCTAGAGAAAGTATCAAAGCAAACTAGAAGTTTCTATGATGATTCTGTTCCAAACCATCAAAAATCGAATGTTTGACCTCACTGTGACCTTGACCTTTGACCGATTTTGACCAAATCCAATCAGCGCTAGCCGTCACGCTCCTGAATCATGTGGTGTAATTTGACCTTGGTTGCTTCTTCCATTCTCGAGTAATCTGTACCACACCATCAAAAATCGAATGTTTGACCTCACTGTGACCTTGACCTTTGACCGATTTTGACCAAAATCTAATCAGCACTCGCCATCACCCTCCTAAATCACGTGGTGTAATTTGATATTGGTAGCTTCTTCCGTTCTCGAGTTATTGTGCCGACAAAAAAACACACACACAAACAAACAAACAGAGGACGGAAGTCATCAATAAAGATTTCGTAAGTAAAAATTAAACTTGGCACATAGCAAGTACTCCTCATGGGGAATGAGTGATTTTTATGACGCCATAATTGCATATGTAGAACGCCACATCCAATCAGTATGAAAATTTTTGAGGGTCATCTAGGGATAAAATGGTGCACAGAAAAAATAATCATGACGTCATCAGTCACTTGATTTGGTAGCCATATATATATATATATATATATATATATATATATATATATATATATATATATATATATATATATATATATATTGTATTTACAAACCTTAAAAAATCTTCTCTGAATTGGCTGAACATATGGAGGGAAACTTTACAAGTATGACCACCTGTCCATGAGAAACAAAAGGTTCACACATGATTTGGCAGCCATATTGGATTTACCCTAAACCCTATAAGTAAATACAGCACTCAAAAGAAGTCTTGGTGAGGGTTTGCAATCTCTGATTGCTCTTTTTTTGTAATGGCTTGTAATACCCCTTTACTTCACACTGTGAGCGGCACTATTCGATTGTGTCCAGCGGTTTAGAATGCATAGAAGACAAAGGAACACACATTTTTGATTTTTATGTGCCATACACTTTATTGAGCATTGGTTCTGCCCAAGCAGCTTCCTGACGAGGGTTATACTGGATGATTTGCCATTGTTTTCCCAGCGTAAACAAACAAATACTTGTTGAATTATATATAGTATGATTACATATGTAAGATATATATATATATATATATATATATATATATATATATATATATATATATATGTAAGATATATATATATATATATATATATATATATATATATATATATATATATGTAAGATATATATATATATATATATATATATATATATATATATGTAAGATATATATATATATAAAGAACCCATCCTTAGACTGTGTAATTCCCCCAGAATTGATGTATTATATTCCCATATGGCATATGCTATCATCTTCCTGCAGTAAATGTGGTCTTTGCTTCAAAATGCCTTGATGGTGTTGTGGTCATAGGGTTTCTTGTGTCAGGCAATACGCAAGAGCTGAAACAAAATGTATTCCACATTTACCAAAAGTTGGATCAGTCTGTCATGCAGAATATCATTGATTCTCAATGTATCACTGGTTCAAGCACTGTGTGATAATACCAAAGGACATTCTACCATATACTTAACTTGATATCATATCACAGATGGTTAAAATAAATTTTGTTTACAATCAGGAGTGTTTTTATTAGTCTGTCAGGACACTGTATGTTCAAAAAAAGTGCTGAAAAGTGGGACGCTGCACTCTAATTGTGTCAGCTTAAAATATCGTTTTCTATTGCAATCAATTTGTTGACAAAAATTTTAAGAATATGAGACCTCATTATTCTACAAATGCACCTTCAATACACACATGCTCATCTGGACTCTGTCAGGCATTATATGCAAGAAAGGAAAACATTTTTTGAAACTTAATGATAATTATGTATGAAAATTGAATAACCTTGACTGAAATTAAATGAAAAACCTTTATTACTGTGTTCTTTCGTGATTGTCTAAGATTCTTGCTTTAGTTCCACACTCAGCCTGATGTTTATTGTGCTGGAAGATTTGTCTTGTTTGATTGCATTTTGATTTTACTGCATTGTGAACATTTGTATCCATCAGAAGCCTTGGCCGAGTATCGATTATTCTGTGATTATTTTTCGATGCCTATTCTGAATCCCACTGCTCCTCCCTTCCAGACCCTCAAACCACTCTGCAAGACTAGTTCCCTGAGAGCTCACAAAAAATGATGAATGTCATCTTTTGGAGCAACTTGTCATATGACAGATCCTATTGAAATATTCTGTATTTTATTAGATTTATTTTTAAATTTTCAGTTTGACTCTGACATTTAGTACTTGCTTAATCTAGCAAGATTAAGCATCCAGAACTCACGAGTTTAAAAGGTAATTTTCCCAACCCCATCTTAGATATGATGAAAGAATCATTTGCCATTCCAAAGACCATCTCCACTGGACCACCAAGGTAATTTATGTGAAAGTAGAGTCTGCTGCAGGAAGAATCCATCAAGAAATGGATTCTGCCACAATTCTAACACCATTGTCAAAATTTAAAACATTCATCTGTGAAACTGTAGGTATTGTGTAAGGTCATTGTTTTGGGGTGTACCCTGTATGTATATTAGTGTATATATATATATATATATATATATATATATATATATATATATATATATATATATATATATATATAAAATTGGGGGGGGGGGCATAGGTCTCTGGCCACTGGAGATTGGGGAAGTGTTTGGCATCCTCCACATGTTTCGAATTACCTGCCGATCACATCAAGTGCCTTCTGATTGAATGGTTTGCGTTGGCGGGAGCAATTGTGTGGGTGGCAGACGGATGGTTGTTCTTTACTGATAATGCGATTTTACCATGTGAGATGTAATCTGTGGCTACACTCACCAAAACAGTCAGAAAATGCGTCTGATGTTTAAACGACGAATGTGGTCATCATTGATTAGATATTCATTGCAATGCCAACCTAATGAGGGCAAATATGCCTGAAATTCAGGTAGATGGCTGCGCTCAATTGAGATCACGCACGTACGCACACACATGTGAGTGAGTCAGTGGTTGGAAATATAGATTGTATGTTTGTGTGTGTGTGTATATATATATATATATATATATATATATATATATATATATATATATATATATATATATATATATATATATATATATATATATATATATATATATATATATATATATATATATATATATATGGAGGGTGAGGGGTCTACACCCTCTCATGATGGAAAGTCCGTTTTTTGTGCCTACCTGTTATTCTCTGGTATTTTGTCCACTGTTATTCTCTGGTAAAAATCTTGTCCAACCAAATCATTCCACACGGATGAAGAATCTCCAGCAAAGAATCTATACTATAATGGAGCTAATACCAACAATGCGAGACCAACACCAAAGCATCCTACAACTTCAAGGAGAGCTCACCCCTTCCTCGCTCCCCCCTCCCTCCTTTCTCACTCTTCTCCTTCCTTTCACTTTTTCTCCTCCCTCCCCTCCCCTCCCCCCTTCATAATTCCTTCAGCGAAGCAATGGGTTGTATTTGCTTGCATATCTAATATATAAAGCTCATTCTACCCACTGACTCACTGACTGACATTAAAGATCGGTACCTTCCCGATGAAATAGAAAGCTGAAATTTTGCGTGCCAATGCACATCGAAGCCCATACACCGGGAAAAATTACAGAACCATTGGAAAGTGTCCGTAAATGAAAATATCAATAAATGAAAAAAAAATGAAAAATCATGCAGTTGAGCGACCTGGATTCCAAATGGTTGCTGCAAACGGTTGGCAATCTCCAAACTTCGAGGAGTTCTGTGGCGTTCATGGTCACACATCTGATCAGCATGTCGACTTGTGTACCTGCAGCACTGCACAAGATGCAGAAGACTATGGGACTTCGTTAATTGGCTTCATGTCCATTCTCCCTTCTCATACCAGGAGCGTGATGCCCTGTCTCCATCTCTAATGGGGTTGTAGTATTTCGATAAGGCAGTGAATGTGGATGAAATCTATGCAGTCGGTAAACCAACAGCAGAAGTGATGACAGGTGACAACTATGCTGACTTCAAGTTGAAGTGTAAAGACAGAGTTTACCTCTACTGGCAGTGCAAAACATCAAGTATTGGGCCGCGGACAGGAAGTGGAGGTCAAACACCACTCTCCTCTTCATGCATGTGATGTTTGTAATCAAGCACAAAATGGAAATGTAGGAGAGGAGTACCTGCGCTTTGAGTTCGGGAGGCAGCCTCCATCCCTATTTGACAAAGGGATCATGCACATGAACACCAAAAGTGTCCTTGCAAACATCTTGAAATCAAAGGTGAATGTTCATTCAGAAATTCCACAGAATGCCCGATTCGTCCATGGTTGAGGCCATCTTTTGCAGAGCGTGTGCTGGCTCAGTGGTGCACATATGACCAGGTGTGTGACACCGACGTGGCACATGTCCTCAAAAATTAAGGCCTTCAATCCATGATCATTTTTTATGGATATGGTTACACAATTTCTCCCGGAGCAGCAGAGCAGCGTTGCCGAGCAACCCAGAATGCCTCGACAGAAATCATCTTTGAGTTTAGTATGATGACGACAACCTCTCAAAAAGCTTTCTTGTTTAAATGCCAAGAACAAAGAAACTCCTCGCTAAACTCATTACCAAGTTTGAGAGCACTGATGTGGTGTGCAAGTGGAGCATTGCAGATGCTGATTACCTTAGTGCTCAAACTACAATGACAACTGCAGAAGATGATCAAACCAGACCTGTTGTGGTTGTAGCCACTGACAATGATTTGTTGGTCATGCTTACTGCGCAGGTCACAGCTAATATGGACCTGCATATGCTTTTCGGATTTAACCCAATATCTGTCTACAGCATTCAGGAAATGCAGTAATCTATCAATTCCATAATGAAAGCCCATCTCATGTTCATAAATGCCATTACTGGTTGCAACATGATTTAAGCCTGATACAGCAGATGGAAAAAATAAGGTATTGACCATTTTTGATTGTGTAGAGGAGGACTGGGACGAGGGGGGGGAGGGGAGGTCCTGAATTCATTTTCTGAGCCGGGCTCGACTCACGATGAAGTTGCATGCGTAGGTGAGCTCCATCTCCAAAAGTTGTATGGAGCAGTTTGGTGTACCTCCGAGAAAAGCACCGTTGCATATGGCACATGAAGCAAATCGGCAGAGACTGTCTCTTCAGACGGGTTCCAACTAGAAAACTTGCTCCTAACTTTAGTGGCTGTAAAGTACCACTCCTACAAAGCATTCTTAATAGTGCAGCAATGGCCGGACAACAAGATGTCTCCCACTGAGTGGGGACGGCAATTCAGAGATGGGATGCTATTTCCAATGCACATGAACCGACAATGGTACCCGATAGTGTACCACACATGGTTAATGTGGGTTCAAGGGAGGTTGCAGGATGAAATGAAGTTGCCGCTAGGCTGGGCTATTCTGCACTCCCATATGCCCTTCATGTATTCGGCAGACATGCATAAATGCCTGTCCCATTGATGATTTTGAAAACGATTTTGCTGATCTATGGTCTCAGTATATTACAACTTCCAGTGGTGTTTGTATGTTATGCCTTGCACTTTCTGTGTCTGGCATAATTGAAGATATTTTGTTTGATTTTCAAATTATACTGCAAATATTTGAATTTAAATTTCAAATTGAAATTCTGAAAGTTCCTTTGAATTCCTCTAACCCACAAAATGGGTGTAGACCCCAAAATCATCTTCCAGTGACATGTAATTTAATGTTTTCCTGATATTCGCAAATTGCAACAGCGGCCATCCTGGATCCTGAGTTTTCCTCAAGAGAGATTTTTGGGGACTTTGCTCCATGGTGTTAGATGGACATCAAAACAACTTTCCTGAAGAAAAAAAAAATAAGTTTTCAACATTTTTTTAAATTCTCAGTTTAAACTAATGCTCTTGTGCTATCAAGGATGTCAGGATTCCTCCAGATTTATTTCATTTTGGTGTTAAACAGCAGTAATGACTGTTTAAAAATGTAATCATACCCTGTTTGTGGTTTATAATATTTTTACTTCTGGTAGGCTTGCCCCACAAAACACCACGATAAGCTATTTATACACGTTAACATGCCATTTGTCCAAGGAGAAAAAACAAAACCCATGGGGAGAGGGGATATTATTAGCATTAATATTATTTTATAATAACATTAATATTATGCTATTATCATGAGTGTTGTTATAACTTTTGTTATGATAACCGGCCTTGAAAAAATGCCACAAAAAGTTACCTTAACTCGGATGGATTTTGAGTTACCTTAACTTGCTCAACACGAATTTCGCTCAAGGCAGGAAACCCCCTTGTGGAAAGGAAGAAATGAAGTACCTACAACAATGAAGTTCTGGCTGTGTTGGGATTTTGTAAGGGGAGAAATGAAGTCGCAGCAACCTTCATTGTGCGACGTTTAGTCCTCCTGTCAAGTTTGTTTGAGATTGGATAAGTACCGACCGAACATATCACGGTCAAAAAAACAGACTAAAACACAGACACCACATTACATATTTTAGGATGATAACAACACCGTTGTGAGGAGCATTCGACATCTTTACCCTCACCGAAGGAGAGGGTATTGCATTTGGGTCCGTTTGTTTGTTTATTTGTCTGTTTGTTTGTCCACACAGAACTTTCGTGTTTTTCTCCACAAGCACTTTTCGGATTGAGACGAAATTTTCACCATTGGTGCGACTGCCCATGTTGAATGTGTCAATGATAATTTTGCATCATAGGTCACGTGGTGTGGCAGACATATTGGAAAAACGTAAAAATTTGGACCTCTTATCTCTGAAACAGCACCAAGGAAGAAATTGAAACTTGGCATATAGCAGCAAGTACTCCATCCATCCACTGGGACCAAACTTTGCAGAGCGTTGGTGCTGCTGAAGCAGTCTCCTTGGCTATTGGGTACAAACCTGGACAGGTCACCCCTCGGACACAGGATACCAGCAAGCTGGCACTCATTTTGCCGACCTAAGAAGGATGAGGGGCAGAGTCAACCCCACCTGGTATTAATTCAACAGGAAGGTTGGGATTTGAACTCAGGATGCTAGGATCTCAAGCCCAACACACTAACCATTAAGCCAAAACCAAGCTTGCATGGGGAATGAGGGTAATTTTTTTAATTCTGTCATAGGTACCTTCGTTATGAAATCATCATTGTATATGTAGAACGCTACATCCAATCAGTATAAAATTTTGGAGGGTCATGAAGGGATAAAACAGTGCACAATTTTTTTTTGATGAAATCATCGGTCCCATGACTCGGCAGCCATATTGTTTTGTTTTTTTAACTTTCAAAAATCTTTTATGTAATTGCTGAACAGATAGAGGCAAAATTTAAATGTATGACGACCTATCCATGAGGAACAAAAGACTCACACATATGACGTCATAGGACATGTGGTTTGGCAGCCATATTGGATTTACCCTAAAACATAAAAATCTTCTTCTCCAGAACAGCTGGACAGATTGAGGGCAAACTTCATCTAAGTGTTCCCCAAGGCATGCGTGTACAAGGTTGTTAAGGAATAATTGAAAAGTCAAATGGCTTGGCAGCCATATTGGATTTAAGGAAAATATGAAATAATGTGAAAATAAGGAAATATGAAAATTCTCTGGAACTGTGAAATCATTTGACGTGAAACTCCACAATTATGATCCAGTATTGACGGGGAATACATAGTTTAAATTTCAACTTGATTGGACACATGGTCTGGCAGCCAGAATTTTTAACCTCTGCCATCTACTGTTTTCACCCCTGTCTGTTTGTTTGTTTGTTTGTGAACAGTATTACGGAAAAACTCCTGGACGGATTTTGACGAAACTTGGTGGGGGGATAAGGTATGGTCCAAGGATCATGCCATTAGACTTTGGACTTGGTCTAAAGTCCAATATGGCCGCTATGGCGGCCATTTTGAAAAAATATTTGATTTTTTGTTTTTGCATTTCTACATGTTTTAAGTGATTTCCAAGCAAAAAATAAATAAATTTGTTCGAGAAAAAAATAAATTGCACCTTTTTTTTCAAAAAAATTTCGATTTTATTATTTTGGCATTTCTACATGCACGTCGATCTCGTTTAGTTTATTCAATCGTGGTTCAGTAGAGTCTGATCCGTTTTGACCGACAATGAATAGGATATCAGGTTCACTTAAGTGACCCAGCAGTATTGGCAGCAGAGGTTTTGCACTCTACCGAGTGCTCCCCCTCTAGTAACCTTCGCAAACTTTGTTGCGAAGGTTATGTTTTGATCGCTGTGTATTTATTTATTTATTTGTGAATATGTGTGATTGTTTGTTATTCGCATAACTCCAAGAGTATTGAACTGAATCGCAGCAAATTTGGTGGGATGATTGGTTATTATCCGAGGACCATTTGATTAGATTTTGGGAGCGATCGGGTCAAAGGTCAAGGTCATGAAAAGGTCAAAATCGTCTTTTTACCATAGCGCGGTCAATTTGTATCCAATTTGCATGCAACTAATGCCAAAATGTTCAGAATTCAATGCCCCATCTTGTGATATGTGACATGACACAATGAAGTAATAACCCTTATTAGCGGTTGGGAGTCAAAGGTCAGGGGGGTCACGACATTGCAAAATGTGCGGTTTTAGTCATAACACGGTCAATTCTAATCCGATTTGCATGAAACCAACACCAAAATGTTGACTGTTCTGTTCCCCACACTCCAATACCAATTACAAAATTAAGAGTACAAAGGTCAAGGTCGAGGTCATGAAAAGGTAAAAATCGTCATTTTGCCATAGTGCAGTCAATTTTTATCCAATTTGCATGCAACCAATGCCAAAATGTTGTGAATTCAATGCCCAATCTTGTGATGTACGAAATGACACAATAACGTCATTACCTTTTTTAGCGGTTTGGGTCAAAGGTGAGGGGGGTCAACGACCTTTATTATCATAACACGGTCAATTCTTGTACAATTTGCATGTAAGTAGATTCAAAATGTTTAGAATTGAATTCCCTATCCTGTGATGTGTAATATCTGATTTCTTATAATGTGACCAGTTGTCATCAGATTGACTTGACACCGACACCTAAAAAGGTCAGGGAGTTCATACAGAAATTGAACAATGTACGTGAATCAGTGTCAAACAGCAGGTAAGTTAATGTTTTTAAGTCATCATAACACATATGAGATGGCAGATGTGGTATGGGATTAAATACCCTCACAATCAATGATTTCTGGGGGGGGGGGCAAAATGTAGCGTTGGCGAAGGTATGTGCTCTACTGAGTGCCCGTTCTAGTTTTAACCTCCGCCATTTTCGAAGATCGATGGAGGTTACTGTTTTCACCCCTTTCTGTTTGTTTGTTTGTTTGTTTGTTTGTTTGTTTGTTTGTGAACAGTATTACGGAAAATGTCCTGGACGGATTTCGACGAAACTTGGTGGGGGGGGGGGTTAGGTATGGTCCAAGGATCATGCCATTAAATTTTGGACTTGGTCCCCCCCCCCCAAAAAAAAATTGTTAGAGAAAATTTTTATTTTTTTGCATTTCTACATGTTTTAAGTGATTTCCACCATTTCTACATGTTTTAAGTGATTTCCAACCCACCCCCCCAAATTTTTTTTACCCCCCCCAAAAAAATAGAGAATTTTTTTTTGCATTTCTACATGTTTTAAGTGATTTCCAACCCCCCCAAAAAAAATTTTTTTTTACCCCCCCCAAAAAAAAATTGTTAGAGAAATTTTTTTTTTGCATTTCTACATGTTTTAAGTGATTTCCAACCCCCCCCCAAAAAAAATAGAGAAAAAAAATTTTGCAACTTTTTTTTCAACAAAATTTCCATTTTTTTTTTTTTTTGCATTTTTACATGTTCTAAGTGATTTCCACCTCTACCCCCCCCAAAAAAAAAAATGGAGAAAAGAACTATAACTTTGTCAGCACTGTTGACATCATATTTAATGAATGATATAAGGTTCACTCGAGTGACCCAGCAGTATTGGCGGCGGAGGTTTTGCACTCTCCTGAGTGCTCCCCCTCTAGTTTTTAATGTTTTGATGTGGGTTTCTTTTTTTTTGATTAAAAAAAAATTGTTTGAATAAGGCTCACTTGGCTGTGAATGGATATTTTGAGAGTAGAGGAGTAGCAGTTGAAATACAAATCCTATCCAGGTTCCTCCTGATAACAATCTTTTATTATTGCTTGTTTGGGTTCCTTCTGATTACTCCAATGCATGACTTCCATTTGGTTTTATTTGGTCTTCCATTTGATCTGAATTTAATTTATTTTAATTGCATTCTGAATTCAATTGAATAATAATAAAAAACGTCATGGGTCAGGGTCAGGTGTCCGATCAAAGCGGGGTTGCATCAAAGAGGGACGTTTTAGTACCCGGTTGTCACTGCCATCAGTTATAAAGTGGTCTCTTAAATTCAGATGTCTCTTATTAATTACGTAACACACCAGTACACAAACACCACACAAAACAAGTCCTGGCGAGGGTCTTCAATCTGATTGCTATTTTTCTTGTTCTGACTGTTTTTGCCCAATTATTTTAGTTTTTCACACGTGAAAAAACAGCAGCGGGTATATAATTATGGCTTATGTTACCTGAAGTAGTCATGTTAATGACTGCCTGAACAGTTCGGTGGTAAAACCTCCAAATAATCACATGCAACTAAAATTTATGATTGAAGCAATTTCAGCAGCAGTAACCATCTTCCCTAGTTCCCCTCGGAGAGGATGGGATGTTTAAGATCCCAGGGTGTCCTTTGCCTGAAAATTTTTTTGAGCCACGACCATGTCCGAATCCAATTTGTTTTATCCATGGCCAAACGTTAATCACTTTGCTTATCAAGTTCTTACTAAGTCCATAATTGACTTTGTGGGCCCACAGAGTTCCATTCACGAAATTTAGCACTTTGTAGGAGCAAAGTTGTTTATTCCAAATGAAGTACATTCATCAAAGATGAGTATGGTATTGACACAGTGGTGAGAACATTGGAGGACCATCATCCAGGTTGTGGGTTTAAATTGAGCTGAGGCCAGTATTGTTAAAGATCCAGCTTGTAAGCTTTTTCAAACTGAGCTAGTCTGTCGAATTACCATGTTGCTATTAAGTTGTTGCTCAAAAACCCACCCAGCTCACTAATGAGTTGCTTTGAGGAGATAGTCTAAGCCTGGTGTTGGTTTTGTGGCTAGGGTGGCTGTCTTGGGATCTTATGGTCATGATGTTGAGCCCTGTTAGCTGCTGAATTAACACCAGGTGGGGTTGACTCAGCCTGTCATTCTTCTGAGGTTGGTGAAATGAGTACCAGTGTACTTACTGGTATAGGGGCACAGCATCAGCAGCACAGCTGTGCCCCAACAAAATGATAGCTACCTCGCAGCCAAGCTGCTATATGCAAGAAGAAGGAGATAATCTGCCTCTCCTACCTCTTGTGTTTGACTTGTTGTCCCTACCCATCCCCACACCATTGAGGTAAGCTTTGCAAGGGTAATCCCACTCAAAATCCTTCTTACTGAATAGGTATTTGTCTTCATTTAATTCCAGTGAAGTTGCTTTTAGTATTTCAACTTCTTCTGGTTCACTCTTCATTATTACATCCTTACACATTGATAATAATGATGTAACAAAATAATTAGTTGGTGATATTACTGTGCTTGACCTTTACTCAAAACTGGTTTGACCATGAATTATCTTCCATTATCTGCAGCTAATTATCCATGTTATTAACTTCTTGTGAAATGTGAGTCAGCTTCTATCTCTTTTTCTCAATCATTACTCACAGCAACATTGGTGTTTGTGTATATAATATGTATAATATGTATATGTGTATAATCTCACATGCAGTATGTATTTTGTGTATAATCACATATCACTGTGTGTGTAATGGGGAATAAATAGTCCTTTCTTCAGTGTTCTTTTATCGGGAAATATACACAGGCAATATTTATTGTCCACAAAAAGGGCAATGACACACGTCTTTCTGTTCAATCGACCAATCGACAACACAGTTACTGTATGTCATCGCAACCAGGTTGGTTCCGCAATTGATGACTTGCTCTGATACCTCGTCCAGCTTCCTTGGACCAGCAACGTCACCAGAATGTGTATGATCCTGCGGTTCAGGGTTAGAAGGCACAGAGAATAAAATATTTGATTCTTCAGTTACCGGACGTTCCATGTGGAGCTCTGTGACTGGTATGTTGACCCTTCTTCCAGGAGGCTCCATCGGAAAGGTGCATATCTTCGGCTGATTCTGATGAACCACTTTAACTGTTTTTCCAGCTCTTTCACGATGTATCCTGAATATGGGAAGTTCAGAGTTACTTTGATGGACCACCAGGAAAGGGTCAGGCTCCCAAATGTCTTGCATCTTGTTATGCCCTTGGGGCTTATGGTTTCTCAGCAGCATGAGATCCCCTAGTTTGATTAATGTACCTGCTGACACCTGCTCCGAAACCAATTTCCTGGCTTGTCCAGCCTCCTTTGACCACTCCCGAGCTATCTCACATGCTGTTTTCATCCGTTCGTGGTGAGCACTGACCTACTTGCATGCAGGATCCATGGTTGTATCTTCTGATGATTTAGGTGAGATGCCAAGTCCCAGTGTTATGTCCATAGGTAGTTACATATCCTGGCCAAACATCAGATAAAATGAAGGTTACCCAGTGGAGGAGTGGACATGGCTTTTGTATGTATGCCGGTGTGAGCTCAGGCATATGGTCTTTCCAACGTCCCTTCTTTTCAGGTGAGATTGTCCTTAGCATTTCATGTATATTTGTGTTCCACCTTACAGCCACCATTACCTTCAGGGTGATATAGGATTGTAAGGCTCTTCTGGATGCTGTAACACCTGCGCAAGTCTGCTATGGTGTTAAATTCAAAGTTCCTCCCTTGATCTGAATAAATTCTGCCAGGACATCTGAAGTCGGGAAACCACTGTTAAATAAGGACTGCTGCCACTGTCTTTGCCATCTGGTTTTGGGTCAGTACCGCCATGCAGAATTTTGTTAACATATCTGTTACCACAAGTACATTCTTGTACCCATCTGACATGCATTTGAGTAGCATGAAATTCACAGCCACTGCTTCCAATGGAGATGTGAATTCCATACAAACCAAAGGCAAGTGAGGAACCCAGCAATTGACCCTCACCAGAGCACACCTCTTGCAGTCCCGGTTCTATTTTTCTGCATCTGCTGTCATTGAGGGCCAGTAATAACACTGTTTCATATAATTTATTGTTCTACGGTCAATAAAGTACCCAGCATGGTCATGCTTGGCTTGGAAAGCTTCATTCCTCAGAACCTGGGGTAACACCAAATGATGGAATTCAACCACATCTCGAGGATCATTAATCACCTGGTAGAGCATACCATCCAATCTTAGTTGATGCCATTGGGCCAGTAACTTTTGAACTTCCTTAGCCTCCTTCACTCAGTTCTCACGGCTGGGTCTCTGATGGTACTTCATAAAGTTCACTACCTTGTGTCATCTCGTCAGCTGCTTGCATGTGAGCTATCCTCTCCAAAAAATACTCCCCAATCCCATAAATAACACCGCAGGTAACTTCCTGATTGTCATCCATTTTCAGCACAGGAGCTGAAAATGGCCAGAAAATGGCTTGCACCTCTGCAAATGTCACAATCACTTCATCTGTCTCTTTGTTTCGACTGTCACCATGAGGCAGTCTGGATATCACATCAACATTGGTGTTGGTTTTGGTTTTAGCAGATTTGTACATTACTTCAAAGTCAGTCTGCCAACTGCACCACCTATCCCTGTTCTGTTGCACCGAGGTTTGCAGTTGACAGATAATTCAAAGGGTTATGATCTGTCGACCAAAAAGTTGGAGTGAAGGAGGTATTCACAATTTTTTTCGCCAAGAGCCCACTTAAGTGCAAGAAGTTCAAGCTTGAAAGTGCGAAATCTCTTGTCATTTCTCTCTGTGTGATACAATCCTCTGCTGCGATAAGCCACTGGATGCTCATTCCCATCTTTGTACTGTGATAGAACAGCACCCAGTCCACTGAAGCTTTCATCTGCAGTCACTATAAATGGGAGTGAGAAATCTGGATACGCAAAAACTGGGGAATTGCAAAGACAGTCATGAAGTTCATCAAAGGATTGCTGGCAGTCTGTTGTCCACTCAAACGGTACTTCTTTTCCATCTTTCCTCTTTCCCACAAGCCGATGAAGAGGGGCAGCAATACCCAAGAAGTTTGGTACACATATTTTATCATAACACATTAAGCCCAGGAGTTATCTGACATCAATGGCACAGTTTGGGATTTGCCAGTTCTACCGAGTCGCTACCTTCCCTGGGTCCATTTGAATTCCTTCATCCGACACCACATGTCCCAATATATTGACCTTGGTCTGAAACAAGAAACACTTGCTCAGCTTCAACTTGAGGCCATGGTGTTTCATTCGGGATAACGCATTGTCCAGTCGTTCCAGGTGGGTGTCAAAGTCAGACTGGTAGGTCTGACTGGTGGGTTGAGAGAAGAATGCTACTTAGACTTTCCAACAGTTCTGTAATTTTTCCCATTGTATCAGCTTTGATGTCTGTGGGTATGCAAAATTTCAGCTCTCTATGTCACTTGGAAGATACCGAACATTAATATCAGTCAGTGAGTCAGTCAGTCAGTGAGTAGTTAGAAAGAGGTTGATATATTAGATACTTGCAGATTCCACCTGTCACTTCACTGATGGGAAGAGTAAGAGTGGGGAGGAAGAGGTTGGAGGGAGAGAGGGGTAGAGGAGAGAGAGAAAGAATAGAAAAGGAAGGAGGAGTGAAGAAGGGTGGGGGAGCAATGAGGGAGAGAGTGAGATCTTCAAAATCTTCAGTTGAATAATGACTCTTATTTAATAAGTAGAAAAAACATTACCGATAATTCTGTGAAATGAACATTCTGTGAATTGCAGCATTTTGCGAATTTGAAGGTAAATACTCACTATTTCAATAAAATCACATGTTTTCGCCTCAGAATAGTGATGTAGAACAAAAAGTTGAGTCAGACAATGCTTTGGTGATGTGATAATGAAACAACAAAAAACAATGTGATAATTATATACTTTAAAAAACTTATAATGAACACCTTCATTCACGCAAACATAAGAACAATGAAGAAAGGGAAGTTGCCACTAAATACTCCATTGAAAACACTGATGGGGCATTTAAAGGACTATATAAAAATAAGATTGTTTCGCTTTCAAGACCCTGGACCATCTTCAATCATTGAAGCTGTTGATATGGTTAAACAAAGTATTGCAATCATAATTAAAAAACACATTAAGTGAAATGAAAACTTCAAAGTTTTATATGGGAGTAAAATTGAATATGGGAAGAGAAGGAGATGAAACTACTCCCTATATGAGGACAAACCCTCACTTTATCTCATCATTTAAAGATTTTGTAAGATGTGATGTTTACGATTAACTCCAGAGACAAGAACAAGATGTTGATAACACTGTAGTAGGTAGTGGATTTGCTATGACAAAAATAATATTTTTAGATATACATATCTTAAAATCAGATCCTCTTCAAGCTTCTAATTATATTGATTTACCAAAATAGATCAAACTGAAGAAAGCGGTTGTTAATATTCAAAACAAAGATAATAAATGTTTTCTATGGTCTGTTCTAGCTCACTTACATCCTCCACAATGGACACCGGAAAGGGTTGAACATTATAAGAAATACGAAAATACACTAAATGTTAAAGATTTAAGATTTCCAATGTCATTGAGAGATATTCCTAAATTTGAGAAAAAAGATTATTCAACGTATCTGTTAATGCATATGGATTAACGGATACAAACAAAGTTCAGATATGAAAAATTTCAAAGAACTATAAAAATGATGAAACACGTTGACCTCAACTTTACTTCAAAGGAAAAATCACATTATGCTTTCATCAAAAATTTATCAAGATTAACCAAATTACAACTATACAAGAGAAAATGTAAAACGTATTCTTGTAAGAGATGTCTCAACTCCTTTCATACAAAAGAACGATTAAATCAACATTCGAAATATTGTAGCAATCATAAATCAACCGAAATCAATTTACCAAAAGCAGGTTCAAACATATCATTCAAAGATTTTAACAAATCTATAAAACATCCGTTTGTGATATATGCTGATTTTGAAAGTATCCTTGAAAAGATAGATGCTGTTTCTCCAAATCCCAAAAAATCATACACAAATAAATATCAAAAGCATACTCCTTGTGGTTTCTGTTATTATATAAAATCATCTGTTGGTGATGAATACAACAAGTTAGAACTTTATAGAGGAGAAGATATCACAGAGGAGTTTGTAAAACTATTGGAAAAAGACTGCATAAGACTAAGAGAAATAATGGTTAAAACCTATAAACCAATGTCATTAACAAAGCGAGAGAAAAAGGAATTTAGAAAGAACAGTATCTGTCATATTTTTAAGGAAAAAATTTAGGGAGAAGTCAAGGTTCGGGATCACTGTCATCTTACGGGTAAATATAGAGGTCCAGCTCATTCTCGTTGTAATCTTAATTACAAGCCCCCCAACTTTATTCCTGTCTTTCTTCACAACAACGCTCACTATGACACACATCTATTTATAAATGAACTTTCAAATACATCGAGAGATATTTCTGCCTTTGCAAACACAGATCAAAAATACATCTTTCACAAAAACAATTCATACATCCCCCATAACCCATATCAGATTTCATGACACATACAAATTTATCGCAAGTCCATTATCTAACTTAGCATCAAATATTAAAAACTTACCAAATCTTAAATCATATTTCTCAAATCAAGAAGCGATTGGTCTCTTATCACAAAAGGGAATATATCCATATGACTATATGGATTCATTTGAGAGGTTTTAAAGAAACACAACTTCCTTCAAGGGAAAGTTTCTCTGGCAAGTTGAATAAAACTCATATTTCCGATCGAGATTGTACACAAGCTAAAAAGGTTTGGGAGAAGTTTAATATAAAGAATCTTGGAGAATGTCATGATTTGTTTCTTAAAACATGTATTGTTATTGGCTGTTGTGTTTGAAACTTTTAGAACAGTCTGTCATAATAAAAATTACGATGGATTAGACCCCGTTCACTATTACACAGCCCCGGGATTGGCTTGGAGTGCTGTGTTAAAAATGACAAAACAAAATTTGGAATTAATCAGTGATATAGATATGCTTTTAATGATGGAGAAGGCTAAAAGAGGAGGAATATCTCAAGTAAGTTCCAAGAGATATGCGAAAGCAAATAACAAATATCTTCCTGATTATAATAAGAATGAGGACAACTCTTACCTGATGTATTATAATGCTAAAAATTTGTATGGGTGGGCTATGTCTCAATCTTTTCCTTATGGAAAACTTAAATGGGTTAAAGAAAAACATTATGAAAAACTTTTACAAGACATTGTTGTCTCCTCTCAAAAAGAATTGGATGAAGCTGAAGTTGGATATTATTTTGAGGTTGATTTAAAATATCCAGAAGAACTTCATAACAAACATAAAGACCTACCTTATTCCCCTGATAAAGAAAGTCCAAGAAAAGAATGGTTCAGTGATTACCAACAGTCATTTAATATAAAAGGTAAATCTCCAGAAAAAACTACTTACAACATTAAATGATAAAGAAAGTTATGTTTTGCATCAAAGAAACTTGAGGCAATATTTATTTGCTGGGTTGAGAGTGAGGGAAATTCATCGGATTTTGAAACATAAACAAAGTCATTAGTTAAAAAAGTATATTGATTTTAATACAAAAAGGAGAACAGAAGCAAAAACAGATTTTGAGAAGGTCTTTTATAAATTAATGAATAATGCTGTATTTGGAAAGACAATGGAAAATGGTAGGAATCGACAAAACATAAGACTTGCTACATTTTGGAAACAGGCTTCAAAGTTAATTAATAGACCAAGTTTTGAGTGAGCGGAGGTGTTTTCAGTGAACTTTTGTGCTATTCATTTGAAAAAAAGAGAGTATTGAAATGGATAAACCTATTTATATAGGAACATCAATTCTTGACTTGTCAAAGTCATTAATGTATGACTTCCTCTAATAATTGAAAATCAAAGTATCAGGATAATGTGTCATTGTTATATATGGATACAGATAGTTTTATATTAGAAATTAAGACAAGTGATGTATATGAGGATATGATTGATAATGTTGATATTTTTGATACAAGTAATTATAAGTCAGGTAATGTGTTGTTTTCCTCAAAGAATAAAAAGGTTATTTGTAAGTTTAAAGATGAATTGGGTGGAAAGGTCATGATTGAATTTATAGGATTGAGATCAAAGTCTATGCTTTCACATATATTGATAATAATAACATTGACAGGTGTGATAAGAAACTAAAGGGAATAAAGAAAATTATAATCAAGGAAAAAATAAACTTTAAACATTATTACAACTGTTTAAGCTTAAAAAGGAAGAGTACAGAAAAATGAATACAATAAGAAGTTATAAACATCAATTATATTCAGAAGAGATAAATAAGAAAGCATTAGGAGCTTTTGATGAGAAAAGATATATTTTAGAGAATGGAATCAATCGTCTCCCTTTTGGTTATAAGTATAAGTGTTAAGATATTGTGTTGGGAATTTTAACTGGCTACCGTAGTCTTTTTACTTATTTATAAATGATAGAATCAAGCAATAACCAAACCAAAGAGTGGAGATGTAATCAGCCTTGGTATTTAAATGGGAAACATAAAGAATGTGAGACATATCAAATAAGTCTTATTGAAGAAAAAACTGGGGTAAAATAGATAAAACAAATAAGTGGTTAAATTTAATTACAAGTAAGTTGGAGGATGTAAAGAAAAAAATTAATATCCTTGAATGGACTGAAAACTTTGATGGTTATCAATTGAACAATGGAAAAACAATTTACTACAATCTCAAAATGATATGTGGCTCACGAGGTGGTCAAATAAGAGCATTAAGAGAAGTTTATCATTTCATTTCTGCTCAACAAAGACACTTAAACCAAGAACCAAGTTCTAAAGTAATCTTTATGAATATACTCGATGGTGATGAATGTAAGAGGAAAATTAATTTATTCCCGAAAGTAGAACATGGACAAATATTCATTGGTTCGCTCTTTTTAAAGGAATGAAGATATAAAAGGAAAGAAGTGCTTTAATCAGCAAGTCTCAATTTTACATTTGCTTGTATGGGAGGGGGAGAAAATCAGTCTCCTATTTTGGGCTTTTGGGGCTTCAGCCAGTCTCAATTTTACATTTGCTTGTATGGGAGGGGGAGGAAACCAGTATCCTATTTTACATGTGCTTGTATGGGAGGGAAGGGAATCGGTCTCCTATTTTAGGCTTTTGGGCTTGAGTCAGTCTCAATTTTACATTTGCTCTTATGGGAGAGGGAGGAAATCAGTCTCCTATTTTACATTTGCTTGTATGGGAGGGAAGGGAATCAGTCTCAATTTTACATTTGCTTGTATGGGAGGGGGAGGAAATCAGTCTCCTATTTTGGGCTTTTGGGCCTTGAGTCAGAGAGTTTTTCCCTTTTTCCCCATCCATTTGAATGGCTGCCTCAGAAGCCCCATTTATCCTCTACTGGAGATAATACACCTTGAATGTAGCAATTACTCCCTGGTCCATGGGTTGAATTAGAGATGTCATGTTGGGTGGAAGAAACACAACCTTAATGTTTTCATTTAGGTCCTGGATGGGTGTTGGATGAGCTTGGGCATTATCGAGGAGGATGAGAATTTTAAAACTCAAATTCTCCTTCTCACAATATTCCTTCAACTTGGTAGCAAGCTGGGAGCTAAAATATTTTGCCTGTTATCCATCCCTTGGCATTTGAATACCAAGAGACAGTCAACCATTATTCAACATATCCCTTAATAGCCCTGGGATTTTCTGAATGGTAAACCATTAACGGTTTCAATTTCCAATCACCTTCAGCGTTACCTCCCAAAAGAAGTGTAAAGTGATCTTTCGCTGATTTAAACCCCCCAGGTGCGCTCTTCTCCTCACGAGAAATGTACGTCCCATATGGCATCCTCTTCCAAAACACACCAGTCTCATCAATGTTGAAAATTTGTTTTGGAGAATATCTACTTTTCTCGATAATGGCCTCGAAAATGCAGGAAACTTCTCGGCCATCAGTGTCAGCAGCAGCAGCAACCTCCCTAGTCATGTTGATGTTGTGATAGTTGTAATGCTTCCGGAAGTTCGAAAACCACCCAGAACTAATGGTAAGTGGCTTCACTTCACCTTTGTATCAGCTGTACGATCACCTCTTTCATACCACCCTAAACCATCCATTTTTACTTCAACAGTGACAGCCTTCCTCTGTCTTTTGCTCACACTACTAACTTCGCTACACCACGGATGCTTCCCAGTCATGATTGCAAAGGCTACACTTATTACAGCGATACAATTCACGCGCAAAATAGTAAACACTTCACCAAACGCACCAAGCTAAGATGGAGGGTTTCCGGAAACGAACTGAGGGAGGGGAGGGCGAGGGAGGTAATCTATCCAGCCGACATCAGTTGTTGTTATAACGAACACGTTTTCATGCTGTTCAGTGCGAAAATTAAATCACAGCATTACTCATGCACTCAAATCGTGTAATTCCAAATGCTCATGAATGTAAATTTAAAAGTGGTGTAAATGATAGGTGCGCAGTATTCCAAAAACGCGCAAACGCATCACGCGTAAAAGGCGAGCTGATTGTATATGCGTGTGTGTGTGTGTGTGTGTGTGTGTGTGTGTGTGTGTGTGTGTGTTTGTGTGTGTGTGTATATATATAAATATATATATATATATATATATATATATATATATATATATATATATATATATATATATATATATATATATATGTACAGGGGGCTGCAAAAGTAGGTATACAGTAAGGAGTATACCAGTATATCATTACTGTATACCTTCTTTTGCAGCCCCTGTATATAAAAATATATAGTGGAAATACATATGTATATATATATATATATATATATATATATATATATATATATATATATATGTATATATACACATACAAACACACACAAACATACACACACACATACACACACACACACACACACACACACACACACACACACACACACACACACACACACACACTGTATGTGTATACAGGTGTCCCATCTGCCACCACTGCTCGTCGTTTCCACAGGTGGGCTGCAAGACTGAATCGAGCGGTGTGTGTGTGTGTGTGTGTGTGTGTGTGTGTGTGTGTGTGTGTGTGTGTGTGTGTGTGTGTGTGTGTGTGTGTGTGTGTGTGTGTGTGTGTGTGTGTGTGTGTGTGTGTGTGTGTGTGTGTGTGTGTGTGTGTGTTATTTGTCAGATATTAATAATTTTTATTCTGAAGTGTGTGTGTGAGATGCAGCAAACTCTCTTTTTTATCATTTTCTCTCTTTCTCTTTCTCTTTCTCTATCTGTTTCTCTTTCTCTTTCTCTCTTTCTTTCCAGAGCAAAGCGATTTTGTCTTATTCATTATAACTTAAATTCCCAAATGAGCACAACCTCAGCCAGATGTTCCACTGCTCTGGCTTATTATTATTTTAAAGTCCAAAGTAATTGCTGTTTATTGCCCTTGGCATGATATGGCGAGGCCAGGAACACAGTGCCATCTCTCCATATCTGGGATAAACGCGGTACAGACAAGCTATTTTGGAACTGCATTAAGTCGGAAAATCGAGCAGCACACAGACAAGGGTCAGTGAAGTGTTAAAATGTCTGGTGAGGCATGGAAACAGGCAATATCCAAGGTTATACTGTAGACTCAGCAGCAATTCTTTAGATCTGGCATTTGAGACAAACAGCATACCCCTCAGTTCCCCCACCTCCTTTTCTCTCGTTGTCTTTCTTCCCTTGTTCTCCTTTTTGCATACCCTGCCCTCTCCCCTTTAATTCTCTTTCCTCCTTTAACACTCTTCACAATGTAATACAGGCTTAAATTGTCGCATGCCCACGTGACTATTGCACGCTGCCCCTATTTGCCTGGTGGACTGAAATACAGACTTGTGAAGAACTGACTGACTGTGCCTTTTCTTTTCATTCTGGTTCCCTGAGAACGCCTGAACCTTTGGATTTTGCCTTCTGGTCAAATTATAAACCAATTAGACAATCTTTAAAGGTGTTTATCAGCATTACACGTGTTTGGAGCAATTGGAGGGACTCTGGTTGAAGGGACCAGCTTTTTGCTCTGATCGATCTGAAGCACAGCGTGTGCAGATGGTCTCCTGCAATTAGACGAATCTAAGCCGATTATGTCAGTGCTACCACCCCCCACATACGCACCTTGGACAGAGAAGGAGGAAGTTATTCGGATTTTGTGAACATTCGAGAAGGAACAGTTTTCCCAGCTTCCTTTGCATCTTGCATTTAGTGCACTGTTGGAAAATGCAAACAAGTATGATGAGCCATCTATTTTATTTGAATGAGGTTTGGGAGAAGAGGGCGGTGTAGTCGGAGATGGAAAGGAAAGTACGCGAATATTGAACGAGTTGGAAAATAAGGGAAAGGTTCATGAGGATTGGAGGTTGAGGATTGAAGAGAAGAGGCAAGAGCATGGAGCAAAAAAAGAGTGGGGAGAGTGGTAAACAAATCTGCCATAACTTATGAACATAATAAATAGTTGGCTCCATATCTACAACTCTGTGCAAACAGCACCAAAAATGGACTGTATGGAGAAATAGGATGTATACACACTTGTGTGTGGATAAAGGGAACGAGCTGGAAGTGAGATTTAGGTGGAGGAGTGGGTGGGAAAAGAATGACTTTCAGGTGGGGGATTGACAAGTATGAGATTGACAAGGTGAAACAGAAATAGCAATTTAAAAGCACATGTGTGTCTCTGACCTTTGAAGAGGAGAGAAATTGCTTTATTGGGTCTTTATTTTTTTTGGTTTTGTACACAAAATCTAGGCTTGCAGAAGAGTAAGGAGACAGGGCAAAAAGACAACATATTGAGAGTGGAACAGTGGGGCTGCAACTGTTTGCAACAAGCAAGGGAATGAGAATAAATGAGAGGAAACCTGCAAATAAGAGGGTTTGTTGTTGGAATAAAATTGCAGGTTGTCATAATTGCTGACATGAGATGGTGGTTTTCCACTAACTTGAACAGCCTCAGGACATTGGTTTTGCAAACGAAGGAGAAAAGAGGAGCAAAGTAGCAGAGCTGTGCAGCAAGCCTGCATCTTTGGGACTTGAGCAAGGATGGAAGTTACTGAAATAATCATGCATCTTTGAAGAGCTGGGGAGGGGCAGAGGACTGAAGGACAAGATGGTAAAAAATAGAGGCCATTAAATCTGGTTGCCATGTGTGATCTGCCTCATGATGAAGATGCAAAGAATGTTGAAAGCCTTAGATTCCACAGAATACAACCGAGACAGTGTGATGCTGGGACACAATCCCAAACAGGAGAGCAGTATTCCATCTTGCTGTGGACAAAGGCCTTGTACGCTGTGAGTCTGATTTTTCAAGGGTAGACAATGGAGGATGTCAAGGATTCAGCTGTTTTTGGAGGCCATTTTGGACATTCCATCAGCCTTGGAGAGGTGATGGCTGAAGTTGAGGCCTGAAAGTTGAAGAGGCTGAAGTTCTTCCAGTAGTTGGCCTTACGAATAGATAGGTACAATTTTGTGTGACTTTCACTCTGGAGTCTTCTTCGTTAATAGCAGCATGAGGCTTTGGGGTAGCATCATTGGCTGAGGGTGTAGCTGTCGCTGATGCAATGCCCTCTGTTGGTGAGGGCAGGAATTTGGAATTTGGCCAAAGTGCCAGTGATAGCTCGCTTGCTCTTCGTGAAAGACACTGTGGGATCCTTCGTGTCCATCAATGAATGCTGGCAGATGGGATGTCTGTTTAATGTCAATCCAAGGAATGGCACACATTGATGAATATGAAACACTGGGATGACAATTTATACCTGGTTTTGGATTCGAACCCAGGATAGACAGCTTAGAGGTGAGTGTGCGTACTTATAGGCCATCCTGTCAGACCTTCTCTGGAGTGACAGGGTGAGAGTGAGTTTTGCCTGGATTCTAAATTATTTTTTGTGTTTATAGAGTCGAGGCTAATGGAAGAGCTACAACACAGAACAAACTTGAAGGGAACTCAGTAGAGTGCATACCTCCACCATGTAATGCCTCATCTACAAGAACATATCGGGCCCAATACATTTTGGAAATATCATGCTTCATATCGTTTTTGGCCTCATCTCTCAATGCTGAACAATCACTTTTAAAATTAAATAAATCTCGTATCCAGATCCGGATTCGGGTCTTCACCAAAATCGAATCAATTCGTCTTTGCAGATTAACCAACCTGTCTTCCAAGTTTTGTCCAAATACGTCGACAACTTTTTGAGATATCGTGCTATATATATATATATATATATATATATATATATATATATATATATATATATATATATATATATATATATATATATATATATATATATATATATATATATATATATATATAGTTGAA
This sequence comes from Eptatretus burgeri, assembly GCF_056783735.1. Classification (NCBI taxonomy): domain Eukaryota; kingdom Metazoa; phylum Chordata; class Myxini; order Myxiniformes; family Myxinidae; genus Eptatretus; species Eptatretus burgeri. Next base: position 50,228,414 of record NC_140971.1, read on the forward strand.
AGTGTGTCTGTGTGTCTGTGTGTGTTTGTCTGTGACCTATGCACACGAAAAGTACCGAAATGATCCTCACCAAACTTCAAATGCTGACAGAACATGTAGCCAGGAGTGTCTCGATGTAAAAGAATTGTACTTCCAAATTCCGGTTTCCGAATTATGACGTCATCACCTGATTTTGTAATGTTAATTTTTCAAGTTCAGCCGATTGACATTGGGCCAACGCCATTTGCAATAGAATGAAAAAAATAATCCTACAGTCAATTGAAGACAATGACTTCCGACTCCTCGGTTTCCGAATTATGACATGCATTCAACACACTTGCAAAAATTACCGTATGTATATTATACCGTATAATGATATAATAATCATCTGTAAGTCATATTTTATTAACATTTTCTTTGTTCATTATTGTTATAACCATGGTTATAAAAACCATTTTTATTGTTACTGTATAATGTTTTTACATCACTTCGGCCTGGATTCGGGATCAGCGATCAAATAATGTAAATCACGATTAAAAATTATTTTTTGATGACGCGGGAGTTATCTTTATTAAAATCAGTAGAGGAAATATACACCATGTCTGATATTTGGGTCTTTCATGTCTCCGCCGATGCCTTTATCTCCAGGAACGCATCATTCCCCATGACAAAAACCGGAAGCAAAAGGGTCATAGCCGACGACACGGATTCCAAATTGCCAGGGAATTGTGTTGTTGTTGTTGTTGTTGTTGTTGTGTACTATTCTCTCATGTGCACGCATTGAGTATGAAGCTCACTACGTTTGCTATTAAATGCTGTGCAGTGTAAAAACACGATCGGGTTTGATTTCTATGTTGCGAAAATTAATAAACGTTGTGCGGTGTATAAACACGATCAGGTTTGATTTCTATGTTGCGAATATCAATAAACGTTGTGCGGTGTATAAACACGATCAGGTTTGATTTATATGTTGCGAATATTAATAAACGTTGTGCGGTGTATAAACACGATCAGGTTTGATTTATATGTTGCGAATATTAAACGCTGTGCGGTGTATAAACACGATCTGGTTTGATTTCTATGTTGTGAATATTAAACCATTTCTTTCTTGTGTGTGGGATTATCGGAGGCTTTATACATATTGGCCCCAGAGGGGAAGACATCAAATATTGTTTATCCTCGAGCACTCCACTAAAATTATTGAGCTACTTCAGTTATTTCATAAACGGGAATAGGATGTGCGATGAAGGAAATACATGTTGCTGGTGAAAAATAAAAATGGTGGTGGGAAATAAAAAAAATGGTGGTGGTGGTTTGTATATATACATATTACAGATATAAATAGAATGGTGATGGCGTATGGCGTATGGCGTATGTGTATAATATTTTATAATTAAATGGTTGTTGTAGATATTTTATAGAATGGGCGATGTAGATATTTTATAGAATGGTTATGGGCGGAGGTACATTGTAACTTCCTATACATAATATAACATAATTTTTTATCAGGATAACAGACGTAAATAAATCAAATACGCTGGGCTGGGTTATGCCCGACGTATAAATTAAGTCGCAAATGATGACATGAAACCAGCCTCACATTGTTGAGGAATTATGGTTTTTTATCTGGTGCGGCAATAAATCTTAACATTTTTGAACTTGAGTCTTCTGCATATAAAACATGGTGGGGAAAATATAATATTATAGTGGTGATGAAAAAAAATAATAATGGTGGCAGCCTCTACAATTTTACAATTAACTGTGACATATACTCCTTCAGACCCGCCGTCATCCACGGGATTCTTGTGCAGAGCACGGGTACCCCTGCCAGTATATATATATATATATATATATATATATATATATATATATATATATATATATATATATATATATATATATATATATATATATATATATATATATATATATATATTTTACCCTGATCTCTCAATGGTGAAGAATCACTTTAAAAATTCTAGTCGTCGGATCCAGATCTTAACCAAAATCCAAGCATTTCTTCCTTGTCACACACCAAATGTGTCCACCAAGTTTCGTCCAAAACCGTCCACAACCTTTTGAGATAACATACTATATATCATTTTTGGCCCTTTCTCTCAATGGTGAAGAATCACTTTAAAAATTCTAGAAGTCAGATCCAAATCCAGATCTTCACAAAATCTAATTTACTTCGTCCTCGTCACACACCCAACCTGTCCACCAAATTTCATTGGGATCCATCTACAACCTTTTGCAATACCCTGCACACAGTGAGACAGACAAACAAAAAAACAGACAGACAGACAGTGGTGAAAACAACCTCCTTCCCCTTTTGTGGGGGAGGTAATTAGGAGACAAGATAACATTAACAAAAGGAACAGTGGAAAATGAAGGGGGAAATGCCAACAGCAGGGCCAAGGGAGAAAATAAATGTGGAGGGACCACAAGGGATGTGCCGGTAAGTTTGAGAGGTAGGAGTAGGGGAGAATGCAGGAGATGGATAAGGAGACTGAAGCAAAGCTTGGGGGAGTAGTGTGGGTGGTTTATCAAGTGTAGAACAGATCATGGGTTTTGATGGAGGATGATCTTAGATGGTGAGCAGTGATTCTGGATTTTGGTAGTTTCATAAGAAAGGCATTGCTGGTGGACCACGTGTGCCATGCAGATCCCTGAGTGTGGTGGGGAGGGGTGGGGTATGAGTGGACAAAGTATGGAGTGGTCAGAGGGTGTAAGGCCAGAAAGGAGGCTGAAGGAGACAGATAGACCACCAATCTGTCGGTGATGGCAAAGTGATAGGCCCATCGACTCAGCTTCATCCCGGGACAATCCAATGATCTTGAAGGCCTTGGTTTCCATGGCATCAACTCGAACAAGGTTTGAGGCAGGGGTTCCAGCTCAAAGGGGAGAGCAGTATTCTATCAATCTGTGGATGAAAGTCTTCTTGGTGGATAGGAATTCAGGTGTTTCAAGGAAGGAATTTGCATGATGGATGACACGATTAACTTTGCATGATTGAACCTGCAGTTCTGAGTCATCCTCCAGTGACCATCGAGCACGTGGTCAATCTCCTTTGCCACACCACCAGCTTCGGAATATCAAGTCCAGTGATGAGGCTGTGGATGCTTAAATAATGAATCAGTCATCCTAAGTCCACGACTTCTTGCAAAGTCAAGGTACTTAGTGCTACTCTGGTTCACAGTTGCAGACCCATGGGGACCAACACATATCTCATAACCATGTATTAGTGCCAGTTGATGCATTGAAAACCTCCAAGGCAAGCAAAGCATCTCGCCTGGGACACTGATCAACTACAGACTTGAGCACGGCATAGAATGCCTCGGTCACAGTGAGATTATTCGCCTCATTCAGAGCATAGAGATAGACTCGAGAAATGATACCAGGAGAGTGACGAATTTTCACTCTCATAATACACTCATGGACCAGTGTTACCTCAATATTCATGGGAGTCAGCTTATTGGACACAACGACAGCAACTCCTTTGGCATGGTAACCATCAGAGCGATGAGAGCAAGAGTGGGTGGAACCACCCACCATGATCTCACACTTTTTCATCTCTGAACCTCAGAGAGTGCTGCAATACTGATGTTCAAATGCTGGAGCTCAGATGATAGCAGAGACAGGTGATCATCGTCTCTTAGGGAGAGGTCATTTCAGGCCCTCACCCAAAGGGACTGCCTCACATTAACCCGAGGAGACCGCCGTCTGGTGGTCGACAATCCCTCCAATGGATGTTAACTTGGTGTCCCATCCTCCGGCATTAGTTGGTGGACGTTAAGGAACCCACTCTGTTTTCCATAAAGAGTAGGCGAGCTATAGCCAGCACCCTGAACAAATTCCTGCCCTAACCTAAAGAGGAAATTGCAATAGCAGCACAGCAATGGCTCATCCAATGATGCTACCCTGTAACCCTGAGCTGGATATGAAAGAAGAAGATTGTAAGACCGATAATTATTTGAGTCAAAAAGGTTTTGATATTGGAGCGCAACTCCAGAAGCAGGAAAATAAAGCAAGTAATAAATTAATTTCAACAACAGCATTGTGAATGTCTTGTTTATACATCACCTAAGGATCTAAATAAAACTTTAAAACAAGGCCATCATCCCTCTACAAGTTACCACTGACAAGACATTAAACTGAATTCAGCAATTGTATATTACTCAGCTTGTTGACCCCTGTGCACAAAGCATTAACCAATTGGTTCATTTTGTCTGTCTCTCTGTCTACAGACGTCAGTCTATGATCAAGGAACTACTTAATTTCAATTGGATTTTATATTTGGAACACTGGAAAAAATGAATCACAACACAGATCGAAACACAAACCTGCAGTTTTGCAGCACTTTGGCTCTGAATTTGGCAAATTACACAGAATCTCTTCCTGAGTCTGCATGCGCTAAGGTAATTTATTTAGTCTGCCTGCCTTGTAGTCAAACAAAATTGAAAATCAGTCGAAACAGGAAACTTACTGTTTGTAAGGATGTCATAAAGGGCACAAACAACAGGCATGAATAACTAAAGTAACGTGATAAAAGGTGGTGGAAAAGTCTACAAGACACTGGCATCTACAGCCGAAACGCCTAGATTTTATGTTTGTATGACCTTCAAAGTCCTTATTTTAGTTAAATTGAATCATATAATTGAACACGGGATCAACGGCGGTAAACTTCCAAAAGTTTTTCTTTCTCCAACCTTTAAAATCTTTATTTTATTTCAATTGAATTATAAACTTCAATACTGTAGAACACAAATCACCTTCTTGGCATGTTAAAAAAAACAAAACTTCCGTTTAGCAAAACATATACAAAATATTTTGCCATTTTACGTCATCTCGAGCAATCAAATTTGTCGCTTGCTCTCAGCTTTGGGGAAGATTCAAACAAAATGGCGGCTCATAGGGAATATAGATTGTTCTCGAAAACGCAATAAGCAAGAGTTTAAAATACCCTTCCCACGTCCTTTTATCTCAAGACTGCATGGGGTCAGGTGTTCTATGAACTCTCTTGTTGATAGTGCTTTAAACAAGAGATGTGAATACTTTTGTAATGTGTGCATTTATGAGGTTTGCTACATTGATGAAATAAAAACTGCCCTCACATCTGCAGCTAAAATTATCTCACTCTTACAAACAGGACAGTGTTTCCAGGCTAAGAGTGGAAGTTTCTTGAGCTTGGCTGTTGTAATATATTCGTGAAGCAGGCAGGCATCTTTTCAATCATAACCTCTTACCAGAAAATCCACACTGGGTCAGTCTATTGCTCTCTCTTTTAAAGGAAAATGTTGAAACATTTTCCAAATCTGACATCCCTCCTTGACATATGCATGAAGAGATGTAAGGAATGACATTTTTATTGTTCTGTTTCGTTCAATTCGTTACTCTGTTAATGCTTCTCGTTGGGGTGCAACACTGATTGCCCCAAGCTTGCTTGTTGAGCGTATTTTATGCTGGTTGTAACAAAAATTGTTTGCTATTGTCATGGATTTGCCCGTTTTATATTTTGATCTTTTGAAAACAAAGGAGTTCTAAAGGAAATGAAAGCCCATTTGTTCTCTGTCGATGGGATAATAATTTCAGACACAATAATCTATTCCAGATGTGAAACATATTCGTTGTTTCTCGAGGCACCAGGACGTCTACAGTGTATAGTAAGGGGTGGAAAGAAGGGGCAGAAAAGGTCAATTTAGGCAGCAAAACGTTATGTTTTTGCACATTTGTTATATAATTATATAACATGTGCTAAAATTATACCACTTTTTTGTCTGAGTGTCAGAAAATAGTTTGATGGACAGGTTAGTCAAGACAAAAGATAAAAAAAAATTTGTATCACAATTGCACCACTGACGTTTTCAGCATAACCTACCATCTATCTATCTATCTGCCTGTCTGCGATGTGTCGAGAATGTCTGCGATGTGTCGAGAATGTCCGCGGCCAGGGAAATGGAAAGAAAAAAAAATTGGCTTTCCTGTTTAAAACCTTTTGATATGCAGGTTTGGCTTCCAACCACATATTTGTGCCTTTTACAATGCATAGCCTATAATAATTTCCATTACTTCACTTAGGCTGTGTTTGCATTTGAATTATAGGTTTACATTTGGATTATTAAATTGGCTTTGTGTATGAGGATCTTTATTTATGTAAGCTTAGGAATTTAATAATGGCACTATCTCCGCCAAATAAAAAGGATGTTTAGCCCACCTTCAATATCCAGCCTAATTATTGAGAAATGTATAATAAGATGGTGTAATTAGCTTGCGCACGAGCATTCCTACCAAAGATACCATGTGATTTGTGATTGTAGACAGAACTGATCGAACACTATTCCAGAAGACTTCCAAGATGTCATTCTCACCATGAATCATACCCAAGTGGTTCTTCATTCATTTCGAGAGCAGGATGCACCATCCAGCATCTTTAAATCTGACGACAACGTCTTAACTTCCATCCCATAATGAATGTATGTGACATGGATTAGAATCATTTTAATTATCATAAGATTTGTCATCACTAACTGTATAATGTTTGGAAACAATATTTTTGAGGAAGAGAAGATTACAACAAAAGCAATCCAGATATGTGATGATCTGAGCTGACGTCACAAGTCAATCATATAGAATGGTCGAGTTTAATGAGCCTCGACTACAAATATATATATATATATCCCAGCATATTATTAAAATCTATCAAGGTCTGTTGCTTTTACTCGACAGAAAGTTTAAGATCCTTTTGTCATATCTCTTAGTGATCACCCACCTCTTTATACTTCCAAAATCAAATTCATCGACGAACCCACTCATTGTCAGTGCATGTTCCAGGAGGAACCTGCCCAAGATTTTATAGGCACCTTAGGAGTAGAAAGTTGAAAGTGAAATAGAAATGATCACAAACTCGTGGCATTTTCAATCATACTAGCTGTGCGTGCTCCAAAAAGTGATTTGTCTCTCACGAACCTGAAACTCAGCATGACAGCATGAATATTTTCGTTACATTTTCCAATCAAACGGAACCCACGGTGCGATGGTTCTTGATAGCCTGTCATACTATCAAGCTTCACACATTCTGCAATCAAGAAATGTCACAAATACCCATGGGAATTTCACAACTGAAGTTCATCTCTTGGTCTTTCCTGTTGATTATAATTGCAGGTGTTATAATTGCACCACTGGCTGCAGTCATTAATAGCATTTATTTATTCATTTCAGTGGTCTAAGGCTAGAACACAAATCACATGCTTGACAAGGATATTATGAGACAATGCAGTGTATCACATGCAGTATAGGTTAGGAGTAGGCCTTTTCAATTTTCAGATGAAATGAAGCTTGGCGGTAATGTATGTTGCAGAAAGAGAAAGGGGGGAGGGAGTGGAAGGTGCGATCAGATTTAGGAACATCTAGATACAGTCTCAGATTCGGGGATCAAGTCAGTGGAGATCCCTGCATGGTTATAATGAGTGAATGCAGACATGTGTCAGGGTGCTCACTAAAAGGGGGGTGGCAAGATTTACGGCGGTTCTTGAGAATGAAATTGGGACTTGTTTTAGACTCGAGGCTGAGGATGTGGTTGGAGGATTGGGGCAGCAGGGGGTGATTAATGGAAGGGAAGGGTTGAAGGTGTTTTATACGGATGCGAGGAGTTTGAATGGAAAGAAGGAAGAGCTGGAAGGGATGGTGAGGTGTACCACATCGTTCTAGTTGCTGTAAGTGAGACATGGTTTAGTGAGCAATATAACTGGAGGATGGGAATTCAAGCCTTCAGAGTTTATGAATGTGATAGGAAACAGAAATTCAGAGGAGGTGTGGTAATCTGGGTGAAAGACAGGATTGCATCTCGAGAAAGGCATGCCATTAAGAAGTGATTTATTTTTTTTTGGGACACAATGTCGAGGCTTGTATAAGAGCTAGCACACACAAATACAATCAGAGGAGCAGGAGATAAGAGAGGCAGGAGAGGGAAGGACAAAACAGTGGAGACCAGAGACATTAGAAGATCTGTGGAAGGGAAAGTGTTGTTGTGGGGTACATGGGATAAACAAGATGGAAACTCCAGGGACTTTCAAGTCCTTACACGACATGGACTTTCAGGAAGGAAAGCAGGGAATTTGAAGGAGGGGGATGTGGGGTGGATTAATGGGGGGAAGAAAAGATCGTGGTTTAGGATGGGGGAAGATAAGAGGTGGTGGTGAACAGCTGTTATGAAGACCTGGAGGGAAGAGTGGGATTGAAGAGTGTGGGAGTTTGTTTCAAAGGTGGGGAAAAAAGAGAGGAATGAAAGAATGAAGGTGAGCAATGATTCTTGATTTTGGTAGTATTACCAGAAGGGTGTTGCTGGCAGACCTTGAGTGCCCAGTGGAAATATGTGGGGGGGGAGGGGGAATCACAGATAGAGAAAGGGGGGGCATCACAGACAGAGCTAGGGGGCGAGACTGGAGAGGAGACAGTAGAAGAGAGAAAGGCCACCAACCTTCCTGCGCTGAGAGACCCAAAGACTAAGCCTCACGGCGGGAGATACCAATGATCCTAAATGCCTTGGTTTCCACAGCATGAAGCCGAGAAAGGTGAGAGGCAGGAGCAGGAAAGATGGATATGTGAATAATTCAGATAGGTGTGTGATAAGGGAAGAGTTTTGACTTTGGGGAATTTTAACTTGCCAGGGATATATATTGAGTAACCAGAACAGGGGAAAGGCAGAGCAGATGAGGATTTTCTATCTCTTTTCCAAGGTTACTTTTGAACCCAGATTGTAGAAAAGCCATGAGGAGGTGTGCAGTGTTGACCTCTTTTTAGAAGTAATTATCCCAAATGTAGTGGAGGAGGTGGACATGGGAGAACATCTGGGGCCAAACAGCAAAAAAATAGGAAGCACAAATTAATTGAGATGAGAAGTTTTAGATAGTGGTGTGAGGTTGTGAAATTTTAGGAGGGCAAACTTTGAGGGGATGAGAAGTGATTTGGTTGCTTTAGATGGGTAAAGTTAATGAGTGGGCAATCTGCATAGAATTAATGGGCATCTTTAAACAGGAAAATGTGTATGGTGAAAAGTTGGTATGTTCCAGTGATGTATTGAGGTTGAAGCAGAAAGAGACCAGGGTGATTGAGCAGTGAGATACACTGTGTAATCCAATATATATTGCGAATCGTGGTCTCTGTCCGTGCGTTCGTCTGTCTTCCATTTGGGATGGGTACTTTTACTTGTTAAGAAGAAGCAGAAGGCATTCATGAACTACAAAATAACAGGAATGGAGTCGGACTTACGTTAGTATAGGAGGAAATAGAGACGAGTTAAGAAAATTACTCAGCATGCCAAAAGGGAATATGAAAAGGACATAACCAAGAATATTAAACACGAGCAAATACCACCCGTCACTTCGCTGACAGGAAAACTGAGATGGGGGGGGGTAAAAAGAGGGAGGAGTTAGAGAGGGGTGGATAAAGAGAGAGGTGGGGTGTGGAAAGAGAGAGGAGGGGTGGGGAAAGAGAGAGGAGGGAGGGGTGGGGAATGAGAGTGGAGGGGTGGGGCAAGAGAGAGGAGGAAGGGAAAACAGAAAGGAGGGAGGGGAGAGAGAGAGAGGAGGGGAAAAGAGAGAGGAGGGAGGGGGAAAGAGAGAGGAGGGAGGGGGAAAGAGAGAGAGGAGGGAGGGGGGAAGAGAGAGAAGGGAGGGAGAGTGAGGAGGGAGGGGAGAGTAAGGAAGGGGAGGGGGGAACGAAAGGTGGTGAGAGGTGAGAGGAAGGGAAATCAGGCATGGGGTGGAGCGTTATTTATGATTCACACCATCTCATCAAAATGATTCTGCATGGAATAACAGTGAAGATGAAAACAAAACAATGCCTGAAATCCATTTTCGACTGGTCATACCATAAATACCACCCAGAGACGAACACCGCCCAGAGCGTCCAGAGCCAAGCTGTCCGGAGGCAAACACCGCTATGACACATCTGGAGGCAAACTCCCATCCAGACATAAACACCACCTGGACACGTTCGGAGACAAGCTCCCATCGGGACATGTCTGGTGCCAAACTCCCATCGGCAGGTCCAGAGACAAATTACCATCTGGACACATCTGGAGATGAATACCATCTGGACAAGTCTGGAGACAAACCCCGTCTGGACATAACCACCATCCAGACAGATATGGAGATATGTATCCAGAGACAAACTCCTGTCCAGACATAAACACCACCCAGATATGTTCGGAGACAAACACTGCCCGAACATAAAAACCGCTCAGAAGCGTCCAGAGCCAAGCTGTCCAGAGACAAATACCGCCTGGACGCGTCTGGAGATTAACTCCTGTCTGGACAAAAACACCGCCTGGACACGTTCGGAGACAAATTCCCATCCAGACATGTCCGGAGACAAACTCTACCCAGACATAAACCACCGTTCAGACCCATATAGAGATAACCACCATTCAGACATAATGACCGGAGAGAGAGAGAATGAGAGAGAGAGAGAGAGAGAGAGAGAGAGAGAGAGAGAGAGAGAGAGAGAGAGAGAGAGAGAGAGAGAGAGAAAGAGAAGGGGGGGGTAGGGAAGTAATTAGAGAGAATATGTTATGCTTTGTGCACACACGCACACACGCACAAACGCATGCATGCATGCATGGCTGATATCGGCAATTTTTCGGGAATCGGCAGGTTGGAGTCATTGTGTTATCGAAGACACTATGTACTGCACACAACCCAGAAACCTTGAGTCGCCTTCACCAAAAAACAATTATATTCATCCAGCCCAGAGACAAACTCCCATCTAGACATGAACGCCACCAGGACGCGCCCGGATACGAACACTGCCCAAATGCGTCCGGAGACAAAAACGACCAAGATACCTCCGGAGATGAACACTGCCAGGATGGGTCTGGAGCCGAACATCTCCAGGATGCGTCCGGAGACGAACACTGCCAGGACTCGTCTGGAGACGAAAACCGCCAGGAACCGTCCGGCGACGAACACGGCTAGGACTCGTCTGGAGAGGAACACTGCCTGGACTCGTCCGGAGACGAGCACTGCCTGGACGTGCCTTCAGACAGTGACAGACAGGCGGAGAGAGAGAGAGAGAGAGAGAGACAGAGAGAGAGAGAGAGAGAGAGAGAGAGAGAGAGAGAGAGAGAGAGAGAGAGAGAGAGAGAGAGAGAGAGAGAGAGAGAGAGAGAGAGAGTAGATGTGGGAGGAGGGAACCACACTGTATTGCGAGGGGGTAGAGCAAGGATGGTAGAGAGACAGGGATAAGGGAGTTATCAGGAAGAATGTTATGCTTAATGAACAACACGCACGCACACACACACACACACACACACACACACACACACACACACACACACACACACACACACACACACACACACACACACACACACACATAGTTGTGCTTGGCCGATATCAGCAATTTTTCGGGAATCGGCAGGTTGGAGTTAGTGTGATTACCGACTACCAGCCTGGTGTTGGCGTAGCGGCTGGGGTAGCAGCTTGAGATCCAAAAGGTCCTGAGTTCCAGCCCCTCGGCCGCTGAATTAATACACCAGGGGGTTGACTCAGCCTGTCATCCTTCCCAGGTCGGCGAAGTGAGTACTAGTTCTCGTGTGTGCACTGGTAGAGGGGCACTGCATCATCCACACAGTCGCGCTTCAAGAAATGATAGCTACCCCGGCAGCAAAGCTGCCATACAACCACCACCCATGACCGAAAATGACGTTGCATTTATACTTATCGACGTTTCAGTGATATGTTTGCAAACATTATTCTTTTTAAACAGCTGCATGTGGCGGGTAGAAAACATGTTTCGAGGGCAAACGGCTTGGAAATTGGGCATTATCAAATATATTTTGCTTTGAAACCCACAAGGAGAAACACATGATCTTTGTAAAGCAAATCCAACAAACAAATGCTTTTGAAACAGGCATGAGGACAAAGGAAAACCAGACAAAGCCTCCTTAAGATATGGGGTGAATATTTTCCTCCACGGCACGCACAACAGGCATGGCATGTCCACACATCCAGGGAGAGTCCGTACAGACCAAAATCTAGCCATATGTACCACATCCGTGTATGCAGTATACTACCTCTACCTTGGAGTAACTGTCAACTGTACATCCCGATCGGAACACAAACTGTACTGGACACCTCAATAAGGGGCTTAAGCAGTCAAGCAAGCACTACAATGGAACGCCTGGCTTGGCAAGTGATTAACAATTGCTGCCGCGCACCCGGAACTGCCGTGCAATGTCTGAAATGGACAAATCAACACTTTTTTCGGAGTTGGAACTACTGATACTTTCAAATCTGGAGCTTACATTTTGAAATAATGCTTAGTTTAAGAGATTCTCTTGGTTATTCATATCTGCAAATTAAATATAGCCATGAACGCTGTCGTCTCCAGGCGTTTATAAGCACCGCAATATACCCAGCGATTCGTAGCTATGATGAACAGGCATTCGATTATATGATTGAGTAAAGTGAAAAAACAAACTTTATTGTTAAGAAATCGTTGCAGCCTGTTCCACGTCAAAGCATGGCTGAGCAGCCCAAAAATCATTGCGGCTTCAGACCCCAGCAAGGTTACCCAGGAAACAAACGCCTGAAGACCCCAGACGGCGAGGTGTCCGAGGATTGCCTGATGAAGGATATAATGAAATATGGCCGTTAATTATTTTCAAAAGGAGTGTTTTAATTGACCCAAACATCCAATTTTCACTCTTTCACTTCCTTGGAGTTTTCTTATTATGCATGCAAAGTTTCAAGCTGCTCGGTTTAAAGGTTTTGGAGTTATGGAGGAGACATGCACGCATGCAGGCACGCACGCACGCACACACACACACACACACACACACACACACACACACACACACACACACACACACACACACACACACACACACACACACACACACACACACACACTGCCGTTTATTATTATAGATAACAGCGACATTCTCCAAGTATATAAGGGGTAATGAAAGGGTTGAGGAGTTTGGGCCCATTGTGGAATAGCATAGGGGAATTTTTGGATTATGAGGGTGAGTTGACAGACTTATTAAATAGTTTTTATACTTCTATATTTACCCAGGTACAGTCAAAATAATTTCCAATAATGAAGAGAATTGATGTTGGGGAAGAGCAAGGGCTTTTAGAAGAGATCCAAGTTGGAGTCGAGGAGGTGAAGAAACAGCAAGAAATTTTACAGGATGATAAAGCTCCAGGGCTGGATAATGTGCATCCTCAAGTGTTGTGGTTGATGGTATGATCAGCAGATGAGAAAACGGCTTAGACTACCTCCTGGTATGTCTGGGTCTGGGGTGTCTTCGTACTGCAACCAATCTGGGCTGGTACTACGATTCAAATCCTTGGTGAAAGAGCTTCAAGGGGCAAGGGGCGTAGTCAGGTCAGTCGTTCGGGACTGCCACTGCAAACATGTAACGTAGTGCTACCTGCTGCATGGTCAGGTTCTCGGAAGGTGGATGAACAACAACTGGAAAAGGGTGGATGAGCTCCCTTTGGGAGCCAACGGTCATCCAGTAAGGAGATGATGTCTCCTAAAAAAACACCCATCCGGGTTGTACCAGTTTGCATCAACTCAGTTAGCTGAAAGGGATAGTGGAACCCTTTATGTGAGGTGGATGAGCTCGTATTAGCCAACAGCAACCATAAAACGGCAGATGAGCTCAGAATTAGCCAATGACAAATGGAAAACTACACTTGTGGGGAAGAGGGTGGGTACATAGTCTCTCTGAAGCTTGGAAGGCATGGTCCTCATCTGGTGGATGACGGCAGTCCAATTCCTCCCCAAACCACTTTTATAACATAATGAGTTCCAACATGAAGAGTGTTTCAAGATTGCTGCATGCGGATACTTATTGTGAATGTTAGAGATGTTCGTACAAATATTGGGGTGCTTGCTCATTTAGCCAAGCGAAGTAAAGCTGACATTATTGTTGTTACAGAGAAACTGTTAAATTTGACTCGGACTGCTTCTTATGTGTGGATATCAGGAGCCACTTCTAAGACGAGATTGCAGTGATGGTTGGGGTAGAATTACTCTTTAGTTTTGCAATACGCCCCAGGTTCAACATCATCAGAACCTGGAACCTCCTGAACCAGAAGTCATCTGGTGCACTGTGAAGACACACTTGGGGTATCTACTGATCGGTGCTGTAAATCTCCCTGGCTCCCTGTTGGGTACTGACTCTCATATTATTGATTACTTGTCTGATAACCTGGATTTTGCCACCAAAACCACTGGTTTAGATCATGTGATGATTCTAGGTGATTTCAATGTACATCATCAGGGGAAGTTCAGTGGCAAGTCCCCAACTGACGGAGCTGGAATTGCATGCTCCAACCTTTCTCTGATGTATGGCATGGACCAACTGGTAAAAGTGTCTGCTTGTGGTGATAATCTACTGGGATTGGTCATTGTTGACTCTCCTGCTTATTACACCACAAGCATAAAGGCCAACATTGGAACATCTGACCATAGCTCAGTGGAGATTATCTTCAAAAAAACACCAGTCTTGGATAAACCATACCAACGGCGATTATGGAATTACAAAAAAGCAAGCTGGGAACCTCTCACATCATCTGCATTGTCGGGAATGGGAACAAGCCCTAAACACTGGAGATCCTGATGTAGCTTGCAAGAACTTTGAGACAATCATCAAGTCAAGTATGGAGAAATTAATTCCTCATAAAGACATCAGTGTTCTATCGACGGATATTCTAAGGTTTACTGAGGCTTGCCGAATGGCTGACAAAAATGTCTGTCTGGCATATAACAATTGGAGTAGGAGCTCCTGTGCTGTTTCCCATGATGCTGTAATAGGGGCAATGCAGACCTATCAGAAAGTGGTGAAGGAGGCTAAAAGCCAACACTTCCAGAGGACAAAAGATCGTCTGACCAATGGAGTAACCAAACCCCAATGATTGGTGGTGGCCTGTGAAGAGGATACAAAGGAAAGGACGACATTGCAGAAGGAAGGTCAGACCTTCGCTAACTCTCAGGAGAAAGTGGAAATCTTTAAAGTGTCCAATTGATGATGCTGAAAATGACTCTCCTGATCTTTCATCTCATACCAACACTCACCTGAACACTTTGAAGTTCTGGTCTCTTGACATTAGACAGATCTTGCAGAAGCTAGACATAAATAAGGCATCTCGACCTGATTGAATTTGAAATAGAGTTGTCAAGGAGTGTGTATCAGTATTTTTCACACCTCTTGACAAACTCTTCCATTTCTGCTTTAGCCGTCGCCACTTCCCTTCCTCCTGGAAGATAGTCAATGTCGTGCCAGTGCCGAAAAAGAACTCGCACTCTGTCCCAGATAATTACAGGCCTATCAGTCTTCTAAGCTGCATTAGCAAGGTTATGGATCGAGTTATCTACTCCAGTACTGAGGAAATATTTCATTAGAAATAACCTCTTCAGCAACAATCAGTTTGGCTTCCATTATGGTCATTCGCCCCCAGACTTACTCACACACCTGAGTCATGAGTGGATGTCTTGTCTCAACAGAAGTCAGGAGGGTACAAATGTGGCACTTGACATCAAAGCAGCATTTTATAGAGTATGGCACAAGCAATTGCTGGCCAAACTGGATACTAATGGAGTCTGAGGGCAGCTGTTCTCGATACTTGATGGGTAGACATATCCAGGTTAAGGACCAAACATCAAATTTAACTCCAATAAATACCTCAGTACCTCGAGGATCAATTATTGGCCACATCTTGTTTTTAGTCTACATTCACGATTTGTGTGACAACCTGCCTAATCCTACCTGCCTCCATGCTAATGACAGTACCATCTACTGCCTGTTGAATGAAGAGAATGCCAACATTTCTCTGATGGAGGATCTATAGAGGATCTACGAATGGGGGCATAAATGGAATGTCCTATTTGCGACTGAGAAATGCAAGGTCATGTCTCTCATTAGATGACGACTTTGTGAGGAGTGAGCAGCCTCTGGAGCTGTTTTTGGGTGGAAAGCCCCTGCAGCGAGTACATGATCTGGACATGGAGTCAGGTTCTCCCAGAGCTTTTGATTCCAGTCTCAAGTGAAGCCGTTAGAGCTGGATAAAGCCGTTAGAGCTGGATAAAGAGTGAGTGTCCATAATATTTTTCCATATTTGGATCCACATTATCGAGCCCGAGTACACAAAGCCCATGTCTTGAGATCTTAAGAAGCTGGATGATGTGCAACGTCATGCTGTACATATTATCAAGACCCCTCCACTTCGAATATTGACCCCCTACCACACAGGAGAACTGTAGCAGATCTGGGCCTAATGTAGAGACTACACACAGACAATGCTAATCACGAAGCCAATCAATGGGGCAAAACTTCCCATCAAACTAATAGTGCAGACTCTGTTTGACCAATATGGAAAAGACATAGTGAGCAAGTTGGAAGAAAACAGGTATGGGATTATTTATATATAGGGAACACAGGGGAAATTTGTTTGACACGTGCATACAGTAAAGGTTTTATTCACAAACAATGGCAAAGTACATATTCACGGTGTTTTTGAGGGTTCAACACGTATACAACGGGGGAAATTTGTATGGCATGTACGTGCAGCAAAGAGAATAGAGACACAGAGGAAAACCTGTTCCCTTGACACTTATGAGCCCCTTCTACAATCGGACAGGATTATCGACACATGAGATATGGTGCCAATCAGAATCACAACCGGAGAAATGTAGAGAGGAAGAAAAGAGTAGATAGAGTGCAGAGCACAGTGTGGGTACAGCTCCTTTCCACCTTACTCAGATGTATGCAAGCTCGTAAAGTGTGCAGACTCATGCAAGCCTCCCCTTGGTGGCTCTCCTGGTCCAAACAGGCAGACATGATTGCAGGTTTGGCCAAAGGGCTCGTGGGATGGAGAGCTTCATGGACATGAGTGAGACGCATCAAAAGTCCCAGGACACGATACGTGTCAAGAGTCAAAGCATTTGGTGGATCGAACATTTGGTGGATCGAATGCTTGGTTGATCAAACACTTGGTAGATCGAATGCTTGGTGGAGCGAATGCTTGGTAGATTGAACACTTGGAAGATCGAACCAATGCTTGGTAGATCGAAGGAATGCTTGGTAGATTGAATGAACACTTGGTAGATCAAATGAATGCTTGGTAGATCAAACGAATGCCTGATAGATCAAAGAAACACCTGGTAGATCGAACGAATGCTTGGTAGATAGAATGAATACTTGGTAAATTGCATGAATGCTGGGTAGATCGAACGAACACTTGTGAGATCGAATAAATGCTTGGTAGATCAAAGAACACTTGACAGATCAAACAAACGCTTAGTCGATCGAACAAATGCTTGGTCGATCAAACGAATGCTTGGTATATTGAACGCTTGGTATATTGAACGCTTGGTAGATCGAACGCTTGGTAGATCGAATGCTTGGGAGATCGAACGCTTGGGAGATCGAACGCTTAGGAGAGTGAACGCTTGGGCGATCGAACGCTTGGTAGATCGAACGCTTGGGAGATCGAACGCTTGGTAGATCGAACGCTTGGTAGATCGAACGCTTAGGAGAGTGAACGCTTGGTAGATCGAACGCTTGGGAGATCGAACGCTTGGTAGATCGAACGCTTGGTAGATCGAACGCTTGGTAGATCGAACGCTTAGGAGAGTGAACGCTTGGTAGATCGAATGCTTGGTAGATCGAACGCTTGATAGATCGAACGCTTGGGCGATCGAACGCTTGGTAGATCGAACGCTTGGGAGATCGAACGCTTGGTAGATCGAATGCTTGGGAGATCGAATGCTTGGTAGATCGAATACTTGGGAGATCGAACGCTTGGTAGATCGAACGCTTGGTAGATCGAACGCTTGGGCGATCGAACGCTTGGTAGATCGAACGCTTGGGAGATCGAACGCTTGGTAGATCGAACGCTTGGGAGATCAAACGCTTGGTAGATCGAACGCTTGGGAGATCGAACGCTTGGTAGATCGAACGCTTGGTAGATGGAACGCTTGGGAGAGTGAACGCTTGGAAGATCAAATGCTTGGTAGATGGAACGCTTAGGAGAGTGAACGCTTGGAAGATCAAATGCTTGGTAGATCGAACGCTTAGGAGAGTGAACGCTTGGAAGATCAAATGCTTGGTAGATCGAACGCTTAGGAGAGTGAACGCTTGGAAGATCAAATGCTTGGTAGATGGAACACTTGGTAGATCGAACGCTTGGTAGATCGAACGCTTAGGAGAGTGAACGCTTGGAAGATCAAATGCTTGGTAGATCGAACGCTTAGGAGAGTGAACGCTTGGAAGATCAAATGCTTGGTAGATCGAACGCTTGGTAGATCGAACGCTTGGTAGATCGAACGCTTGGTAGATCGAACGCTTGGGAGATCGAATGCTTGGGAGATCGAACGCTTGGTAGATCGAACGCTTGGGAGATCGAACGCTTCGTAGATCGAACGCTTGGTAGATCGAATGCTTGGGAGATCGAACGCTTGGTAGATCGAATGCTTGGTAGATCGAACGCTTGGTAGATCGAACGCTTGGTAGATCGGACGCTTGGGAGATCGAACGCTTGGTAGATCGAATGCTTGGGAGATCGAACGCTTGGTAGATCAAACACAAAGTGAGGCTGCTTGGATGTCTCTTGTTCAAGGTGTTCCACGGAGGTTAAAACCATTGGCACTCACAACTGAGTTGATTCACTGTTTGCACATCCGCTCTTGCTACGGAGGTCAAACTATCTGTGCTTTCTGGAGGTCGAGCTATTCTGCTCTGCACGGAGGTTAAGCTGTCTGTTCTCCACAACTGCTTTTTCCACTCTGTTTCTTGTCCTCCAGCTCTGGAGGTCAAGCTCGATCTGTTGTTTTCCGTGGATCCAAGATGATGCTGAATGTGCAGGACATGCACATGATGTCAGCTGCAACATCTGGAAATTAATGATCTTGCAACTGTAATGTGTTGTTTTGCAAGTAAACAAAAGAACCAAGAGACTACTGCAGCGCTAAAAATTGCCTCCATTGTGTCCAAATAGGTTTTTTTTTGCAGGAATTGAAAGGAATTAAGAATCTTTTGTAAGAGTCAAAAGGTAATTTTGGTCCATTGTTTTGAAGTAATAGTGATTGGTGTTGTGTGGACTCGTAACTGGGGGTTGGTTTCGGATGTGGAATCGAAAAGGAGGGAGGGGGAGGTTTGAAGGGCAAATCACAGGATTGTGAGGACTGGCCATGAGAGGTTACGGGCTTGAAAGGTGAACATGGTGAAGGACCGGTGATGCATGGGCAGCGAAAGCCATAGTTGGATCCAAAGATGGATTGATAGATGAAGGGATTAAAGAGAACCCAAACATTTTAACTCACGATGAACATCTGTTCCAAAGTCCCACAACACAAAAGATAGGAGATCGATCTCACATAAACCCAATAAATATCTGTCTGGGGAAAATCCTGCACGTCTCTGAATGCATATAGGGGTCTTTTCCATAACCCAGACAATATATTGTTTTCATTGTATATGTGGGTGTTGGTTTTGTCAGTGTTTATTCGTAAAAAAAAAGAAAAACAAAATGAAAAAGCGGATAAAACAGGAATGGCTTGCCTACTGATGATACTACAAGTCAAAAGATCAGAAAGTTTGCAGTGCAGAACCAAATGTTAAAACGGGTCATAAATGGAAGGTGAAAGAAGAGTTGAACCAGCCAAAAGAAGTATTGGCCATACACAGACCAATGTAAAAGGATTTGGATTTGGGGAAGTCAATATATACTCTGCTGTGCTCAAAAGCGAGTAATGAAGAGAAAAAGGACATAGTCACCCAAGAGATCCAAAATGAGGAAAATATTTTACAGATCATGAAAGCTGTACAGCAGATTCAGCAAGGCCATTGGATGGCTTGAGAAGACGCATTTCAAAGATCGCTTGTTAAGAGTGATATCTGACATTTGGCTCCGATGAGTCCCAGTTATATTATTAGAGCCTCTTGCTCCCATAGCAAGTAAATTTTGTGTGATGGTCCATGACAGATGAGGATAAGACAGGATAGACAGGTGCTGGAACATATTTATTCATGTGAAGTGTCCTTAGCAAGGGGAAGATATACATGGCATCAAAATAGGATCTTTAAGAAGATATTCTAAAAGGTATGCGAGGCAGAAGAAAAGGCCAAAACACAGAAAGTAAAGTAGTTTACAAAATCATTCATAAGAGGATCTGGACAGAAATCCTTAGCACCAAAGTATAATTGTGAAGTGCAATACGCCAATTAGAGGTGTCTTAGACTATGCACAGGATTGGGAAATGTGGCAGGAGACATGGAAGGTTTCAGAAGGAATGCCAATGCAAATCATACATCGAGGAAGTGCCCGGATATAATTCTCTGTTCTGCAATGGGCAAAATATGTATTTTCATTCAACTCATAGCACCATCCGAGTCTAAAATGCATGAACAGCATGAACACAAAATACATAAGTAGGCTTGATCTAGTTCAATAATTATTAAGAGCTACAAGATGGTTCAACTAAATGCTGTGGAGGTTGGTGCATGTGGATTTGTAGCAGCATCATTGTATAGTCTTTTGTGAGTATTGGAACTGAATCAGAGAAAGATTAACAGTGTTCTCAAAGAAATAGGAATAATTGCCGAGAAAGCATCATGTTGAGTTTGGATAAAAAGAAATGAGAGTGGCTTCGTGGACTCCAGATTAGTTTTCTCCAATTTTAGAGATTTAGAGGTTCAATCCTGCTTTTCAGTCAAAAAGTGCAAAACAGCATAGGAACACAATAAGATGATTCATAGTCGTTATCGTAGTGTGGTCTGGCCACCTTTGAGTGTCAGAAGGTTAAAGGCCAAAACACTTGTTTGAGCAGACTATCTTTCCCTGAAGATTCTCTGCTGTTTCACTCCTTGTGAGCTTCTTTCCATATGGGAGGTGGTAGAGCAGAAATGTGCTGTGTTATGGGATATCTTTAACAGCTCATTGGAGTCAGGACAGGTAACAATTGTGAATTCAGTTTGAATTCAGTTGTGGAGTACAGTCGGTGTTGGAGATGTCAAATAAGGAATAGATAAGGAACCATTTGAATAATTTCAAACAATTTAAAGGTAGTCAGTGTGGATTTACATAAGGGAAGTGATGTCTAACATATTTATTGGAGTTCTATGAAACGGTTTCTAAGTGGGTGGATGAGGGAAGTACACTGAATGCAGTATTTTTCGATTTTCAGAAAACATTTCACGAGGTTTGGTAGATAAAACCCCATAGGAGGTTGTTAGTGAAGCTAAGTGCTTCTAGAATGGCTGGTAGAGTAACTAACTGGTATGGAAACTGGATTTTTGATCGGAAGCACAGAGTGGATGAGTGGGAGTGTGTCTGGCTGGGAGGATGTACATACTGGGGTACTTCATGGATCAGTACTGGGACCATTATTAGCCCCTGTTGGACTTAGTCCGAAAAAGGGGGCTTATGGATTTGGTCTCGATTTTCGGGTCTGTGCGTGCGTGCGTCGGCAAACATATCTCGGACATATATGGACCAATTTTGTTCATACTTGGCACAAAGACAACACATGACGGAATACATATGCACAGCATTACCCTCGCCGAAGGAGAGAGTATTGCGCTTGGGTCTGTTTGTTTGTCTGTCTGTCTGTTTGTTTGTTCGTCCACACAGAACTTTTGTATTTTTCTCCGCAACTGCTTGTCGGATTGAGCCAAAATTTTCACAATAGGTGTGACTACTCATGTAGTATGTTTTCATCATAATTGTGATGCCGCAGGTCACGTGGTGTGGCAGCCATGTTGGAAAAAATGGAAAAACTTTGGACCTCTGTATCTCTGAAACCACACCAATGAAAAAATTGAAACTTGGCACACGGCATGTACTCCACATATGGAACTAGAAGGGCAATCCTTGGAATGCATACCTCTGCCCCATAATACCTGATCCACAATAACATATCAGGCTCAATACATTTTTGAAATATCATGCTGTACAGTACTTTATCGTTTTTGGCCCTATCTCTCAATGGTGAAGAATCACTTTATAAATTAAATATTTCTCGTATCCAGATCTGGATCTGGATCTTCACAAAAACCGAATCAATTCTTCCTTGTCATATACCCAACCTGTCCACCAAGTTTAATCCGAATCCGTCTCCAATTTTTTGGGATATCGTGCTATATATCGTTTTTGGCCATATCACTCAATGGTGAAGAATCATTTTAAAATTCTAGTACTTGTATACAGATCCGGATCTTCACCAAAATCTAATTTTTTCGTCCTTGTCATACACCAAACCTGTCCAGAGAATTTCATCTGGATCCGTCCCCAACTTTTTGAGATATCCTGTGCACAAACAAATAGACAAACAAACACAGACAAACAGACAGAATGGGGTGAAAACATAACCTCCTTCACCTTCGGTGGTGGAGGTACTAAGGGTGATTTTTTGGGGTGACGTCATAGGTGCCTTCATTATGATGTCATAATTGCATATGCAGAACGATACATCTGCTCAGTATGAAAATTTTTGAGGGTCATGTAGGGATAAAATGGTCGACAAAAAAAAAAGATGATGATGATGTCTTTGGTCATGTGATTCGGCAGCCTTTTTTTTTTTTTAAACCTTCAAAAATCTTATTCTCTGAATTGGCTGAATAGAATGAGACAAAACTTTAAACATATGACTGCCTATCTATGTGGAAAAAAACGTTCACACATATGACATCATAGGTCACAAGGTTTGGCAGCCATATTGGATTTACCTAAAACATAAAAAAATCTTCTCCTCCAGAATGGCTGGACAGATCAAGGGGAAATATTCCCCAAACTGTGCGTGTACAAGTTTGTGAATGAATAATTGATCAGTTGCATGGTCTGGCAGCCAATATTATTTAATTTTTTTGATATAGGTTCTTTTTGTTTTCTTTTTTTATCATTATGTTTTGTTTTAAATAAGGCTCACTTGGCTGTGCCTGGATGGGTTTGAGGGTAGAGGAATAGCAGCTGAAATGTGAATCCTATCCAGGTTCCTTCTGATGACTTCATCGTTGCTTTTTGCTTGTTCTGGTTCCTTCTGATTACTCCAATGCAGGACTGTACCGATTTGATCTTCCATTTGATTTGAATTGAGCTTATTTTAATCCATTTCTAAATTAAGTTGAAAAAAAAAACAAAAAAAAAACGGTCATGAATCAGTGTCAGGTGACGATCAAAATTGGGGTTGCATCACAGCGGGATGTGTTGATACATGGTCATCACTGCCAGCAGTTTTAAAGTGGCAGTTCTAATTATTTCTCATTGATTACCAAAACACCAGTACACAAATGCCACACAAAATACATCACACAAAAGAAGTCCTGGCGAGGGTCTACAATCTATGCTTGCTCTTTTTCTTGTTTTGTTTTGTGATGCAATCTAAGACGGCCGACTGGTTGCCATTTTACTTGTAAAAAATAACCTCGGTGTTGAACAAGTCCTCAAACATTTCTCCAAAATGCATTTACTGATCTTGTACAAACATAACACACAGGTCATGAATGATTGTTTAGATATGCATGTTATCTTTTTTCAATATTAGATCCAAGATGGTCAACTGGCGGCCATTTTAGTTGTAAAAAAAAACCCCAATATTGAACACATCCTCAACCCATTTCTCAGATATACATTTACCGATGTTGTTGAAACTTGGCACACAGATCATGAATGAGGGGTTACATATGCGCATAATTTTTTTCGAGATCAGATCCAAGATGGCCGACTGGTGGCCGTTTTGTTACTTAAGTGTGTGCCCAACCATTTCTCAGATATGCATGGGCCGATTTTGTTAAAAATGTGGCACAATCACAGTACACTATGGCATACACTTACGTCTAACTTTATTTTGCGATTTGATCAAAGATGGCTGACTGGTAGACTAGTGGTCATTATATTTGTGAAAAACCCATTGTTCAACACATCCGCAATCATTTCTCGGACATGCATTTCCCGATGGTGTTCAAACTTGGCACCGAGCTAATGAATGATGGCTTACATATGCACATCTCCTAATTCAAGATCAGATCCAAGATGGCTGACTGGCGGCCATTTTAGTTGTAAAAAACTCGATGTTGAACATATACTCAACCATTTGTCAGACATGTGTAGTCCAATTTTGTTCAAACTTGGAACAAGCACAGTACATGATGGCTTTATTTTGCGATCTGATCAAAGATGGCTGACTGGTAGACTGGTGCCATTTTATTGTACATAAATATGGGCTAGCCCTTTGACTCTATACAGCACAATTACAAAAACAAAGGGGGCGATGATATTTTGTCTTTTTTACTTGTTATTCATAATTTACGTCAATTATTTGGATTGTGTGGTTAAGAGTGGCTTTATAAATTTTCAGACAATACAAAGCTGGGAGGTATGAGAGGTGTGTGTTGAGTGTTGCAAGGTGTGCATGGATGTACTGCAGAGAGAGAGAGAGAGAGAGAGAGAGAGAGAGAGAGAGAGAGAGAGAGAGAGAGAGAGAGAGAGAGAGAGAGAGAGAGAGAGAGAGAGAGAGAGAGAGAGAGAGAGAGAGAGAGAGAGAGAGAGAGAGAGAGAGAGAGAGAGAGAGAGAGAGAGAGAGAGAGAGAGAGAGAGAGAGAGAGAGAGAGAGAGAGAGAGAGAGAGAGAGAGAGAGAGAGAGAGAGAGAGAGAGAGAGAGAGAGAGAGAGAGAGAAAAAACAAAAAAAGAGGGATAGTGCCACAGCCTATCTTGCAGAGGCATAAGGAACAATCCCTCACAGTCATCTACAAAATTATGTATGTATTAAAAGAGGTATGAGAGGTGTGTGTTGAGTGTTGTAAGGTGTGCATGGATGTACTGCAGAGAGAGAGAGAGAGAGAGAGAGAGAGAGAGAGAGAGAGAGAGAGAGAGAGAGAGAGAGAGAGAGAGAGAGAGAGAGAGAGAGAGAGAGAGAGAGAGAGAGAGAGAGAGAGAGAGATATGTAATGTGCTTGGAATAGGTAAGAATAATGAAAATAGGGATTATACAATGCAAGGGGCAGTCTTTGAGCATGTCACACAAGATATGGATAGGGGGGGGTGGTGGTACTAGATATTGGTGGGGGATGTAGGCAGTCAGCACAGTGCCAGGCAATTATCAGTAAAGCTGATCGAGTTTTAGGTTGTATTCGTAAGGGGGTTGCATTATTAATCAAAAGAAGTGAGTGAGGCCTCATCAAGAATATTATGTGCAGTTTTGGTCACCACATTTGTAGAATGATATTGTTTTCATAGAGTGGGTACAGTGTAGAGCTCCGAGATTGATTACAGGGCTAGCTCGACTAAGCTATGAGGAACGGTTGAAAGAGACCGGACTTTATACTTTGGAAAGGATGCGATTGCGAGGGGATTTGATAGAGATGTTTAAGATAATGAAGGGTATAGACAAAACATGTACAGACAAGTCTTTCTGCAGAATAGACTGCGAAAGGGCAATGGGCCATTGCCTGAAAGTAAAGAAGAGGAGAGTTAGGGCAGTAATAAAACAGAGGTCTTTCTGTCAGAGAGTAGTTAAAGCATGGAATGTTCTCCCTGGAAAGGTGGTGGCAGCAGAAATAATGGATAGGTTTTATATTGCAATTAAATACATACCTATATGCATTGAATATGGATGGGTGGTGGGACTATCCCATATCCCAAAATCCCATATTGGTGGGACTTGTCGTTAGCTTGTGCGTGACTATGTGATTGTTTCTGGGGTTAGCGCCGTGCAGGCATGATAGGCTGAATTTTCTCTTTCTGCACCAAAGTTCCTTGTACATCGTTGTATCTCACCAAAATTATTCATTACATTCCAAGAAGCACTATCCACACAGCTAAATTGGAAAAATAGAGGAATGTACATACAGTAAGTACAGGGTGGCCTGAAATTAACTTAACCTGCTAAATATCTTCCACCTCCTTCCTTCCCTTCCCTTCTGCACTCCACCACTGTGGTATGCGGAAACACTGACTCAGTTATGCAGGAGTCAGTAGGAAGTTAGACAGCTTTTGCAGAACACTTTGGAAAACCCTCTCCACCAAAGCAGACATTGTTGAAATGGGTGAAAAAAATGGGCTTTTGAAACAGGAAATGTGAATGCCAATACATGCAGTGGAAGAACAATAACAAGAAGAAACTCATGTGCTGCTCTGATGGCATCAGTTGATCGGTTGCTGAGAAAGTCAACAAGAAAGAGAGCCAGTGAACTTGCCATACTGACGACAAAGCAAACTCACATGAAAACGGATATTCAGCTGAAACCATGGCATCCAATATTGGTGAATGAACTTAGTGATGCCGAATGGATCGGCACTGTGCATCATGCATTGTCATACTTGATATCTTCCCGACTGTCCTGTCTTCAAAGAAAAGTGTTGTTTTCGGGTGAATGTGCCATCTATTGAAGTTCACGGGTACAAGATGTGGTGTTCTGGTTGAAGGAAAATCCATATTTCACATTGGAATTGGAGCATCATCCTTCAATTGTAATGCTATGGGCAGGAATGACTTCACGACATTTATTTGGTCCCTATTTTTTGATGTGCCAATAAATGGCATAGCTTACTGGCATATGTTAAGAAACTGGCTGGTCCCACAACTTGTTACTGTGGGAAAAGCTGAAAGTGTCTGGTTTCAACAAGATGCTGCACCCGCGCATTTTGCTTTGCATGTTCGGGACTATCTCAATGAAACGTTTCCTCATCGGGGAATTGGATGTGGATCACCAATATCACAAGCTTCTCTATTGTGGCCACGATGCAATCCAGATTTAAAGACTCCAGACAACTCTTTGTGGGGCTTAATGAAGTTGAAGGTGTTGACAAAGGGGTATAGGTGGCTGAAGAATTGCATACTTCAGTTATGGCCTCTTTCGCAAGGATGACTCCACAAATGCCTAATATGTCTAAAAGGACTTTGGCGACACATTCACTTGTAAGTACTGTATAATAAAATCTGTATATTAAAAGAGTTTAAGAACGAATGCATTACTGGGGTGCGGTAAAGCGACTTTCAGGCCATCCTATAGAGGGAGAAAGATGAAACCACTGATGATTCACAGATGATATTCTTTTAATTTAAAAATACCATAAGAGTACACGCCATAAGGGTGATCTTGTTCCAAGCATGCAACACATTCTTCTGACACATACCTTTAGTTTGGCGGTGTATCAGCGACTGACAGTTCTGTCTCGGCAATGGCCAACTCTGTCTGTATAGGCAAATAATATTAACCCAGGTTATGAGCATGAAGCAAAAACATACTGACTGCATATAATTTAAAACACCTCACTACATTGGAAAACGTGGGGACAGGAAAACTGCACCATAAATGGTGGATACTTGTAATACCCTCTCCCACCTAGAGGTGGCACCACACGATGCACATTTTCATGGCTAATTTGCATTCCCTCATGCCCCTACCCCAAAAACCACAAGCAAAGATAAAAACACCCCAAAACACTAATTGGGGTCATGCTGATTCAAGTCTGGATGGAATCAGCCCAGAACTGTAGGAGGAGTAGCATGACAAAGAAACAAACAAACATACACACACACACACATACACACACACACACACACACACACACACACACACACACACACCGGTCTGTGAATTATAGTGAGGATACAGAGTTTTTCTTCCAGCAAACAATATATTAGGGTTTTTGGTAAACTATTATTTCTAACATTTACAATGGTGTGGTCATTGTAACACATTGAGGTAACCTGGTATGTGAGAAATACTGATGAAAAAGTTAGTCTCACAGAAATGCGAACTGTTTTTGAACTTTTTTTTTTGAAACACACTTATTTAGAAATCATTAGGGATGTTCAGTCATTAAGTAGCTCCTGCAGCTATATCCCAGGGTTGTGATAATTGTTCTCTGATTGTTAAGTGGTGTTACTTGGCAGACATTCAATGCATTTCTGTCGGAACAAAATCGAAACCAGGTAGGTTTAATTTCGCTCCACCATCTATAACAAACAAAACACCAAGCTCAGCTTTCAGCAACTGCTTTTTATTCCTTCTACGAAAACTCCACTTAATTGACATCTGGGCATTTTACTGGGAATTGCTGAGGAGCACTCCGGCTATCTCCAGGTTAACCGGTGTGGAACGCGTTGATCTTCAGCAATGCTAACGGCAACTGTATGTGTGAGTTAATGTCTGCAAGGCAGTCCATGGTATATCCAATTGAAAACGGAGATGACCAGGCCAACGAGGATGGAAATGCAATTTCTGGGATCTGTAGAGACATACACTTAATGTCATTGGAAAGACAGCAAGCATTGCTTTCTCATTTGGCTGCACGGAGGCTGTCATTTCCAAAGGCACTGGATATCGTCTCTTGTTCCACTCCTTCAGCTGTGGGTGTACTGGATCCCCTTTTCCATTTAAGTGAGATCTTTGGAAAGACAGTGGGTTGGGGTGAGGTTAGTGGAAGTGGTAAGGAGACCTTTGCCTCAGGAGGAGCTGATTATGTGCCAGCTAATTCTTCCAAACTTGTGATTTTCTCCAACATACATCCTGAGTTACAACTACTGGAGATCATTTTCCCCATTTTTGTTTTTGACTATGTTTATTATTATTATTATTATTATTATTTCTGTTAGTTATCTGTTTGCTTGTGTTTTTGTCTCATTCTATGTTTGCCTTTTCTTTGGCAGTGACAGTGGTTCAGCCAGCTACTAACATACAAGGCCACATTCAGCTGTTGCCAGGTTTCATCTTGATACTCTTGTTGGTATCCTCTTCTTCCTGTTTACTCCTCGGTAAGTGAAACGGTGCACTGTAAACACCATGAGTAGATTAACTCCATGAATCTGCAACCTTGTGAATGCATTCAGATTTCGGCTCTCCGAGCGTTCTCCTTGAACATACTGTATGTCATGCTTTTGACACATTCTGGCACACAGTGTGCTTGCTGAGCTTTATTCTAGCTGCGTCCAGGGCCAACTTCACTCATCAATAACATCCCTGCTCTGAATCGCATTACGCTCCGAGCTAACACCCCCTCCCACAACCTCCTACCTTTCCCTTCACACTCTCTCATCGTTATCTTCCTCCACTCCCAAGTACAGCCAAATGTCATACAATCACTTCCACTGAAACCAAAGCCGAACGTGTTATTCGCACACTCTTTCAAATTAATTGCCCTTTTGTTCCAAAATTCATATTATTAGCAGACCACCTATCAGCCATTTTGTTTATTGCTTGATGGAGGATCTATTTGTCACCAGTGTAGTGCTGAATGGATCTACATGGTAGTGTTTTCACTGTTTATTCACAGATTAAGTTGAATAACATCTCAGTTCGTTAGGGATGCCTTGCTATTTCAGAATGCAAGCAAGCGTTGCCTGATTCAGATCAGACTTTCCTGGGGCGAAGTTTTTTTTTTCCTGTCATGTCTGATTTCGCTGCTGTACTTAAGGGTTAACTGACCTTAACAAGAAGGCTGGTATGGAATTTTTTTCCCAGCATGGATTATGCTTGTCCTTTTTGAGAAGGTCAAACACTGTTGGAGGTCCATTACACATTAACAGAAAGAGCTAAGGCATTTATTAAAATCAATGTTAAACTCCTCAGGCTGGAACATCAGCTAAAAAAGAACGACATTGCATTGATAACTCTTCAGCAATGAAAGCTCTGAAAGACATTTGTGGTGATTTGTTGTTTTTTAAAAAAAGAATTGATTTTTCAGTCTCGCATTGCAATTTTATGCTGGTTTTTGACATCATGGTTGTTCCCTGAACTAGAGATTGTGGAACTTGATTTCTCAGCACAACAAAGGTAAATGTTCACATCGTCATCACTGTTTCCTTCCTCAATATGAGATTTGCTGACTATTCGAAACCCAATATTTATTCGTGTTAATTACTACCGCCACCGAAGGTTTGTTATTTTTTTTTACCGCTGTTTGCTGTATACGTGGCAAGTTGGAGGTGATGAAAATCGGGTTGGTGGGAATTGAAAGCAGGTTTTTATTTTATTTATTTATTTTTTTACCAAAACGTAGTGTAAACACTTTTCGAGATGTTGTCAGTGACTCAAAATACACCAGAATACCGAGAAAGTTGTTTATTAGCGAGACGGTCTCGTAGCTGTTCAGAACTCATCTCAAATGGTTACTTACTGTTACAGTTCAAGTATGGACTCATCTCAACGATCGTCTCAAAAGATCAAACTTATGACCCGGGGGGGGGGGGGAGGGGGGACCTCATTTGAGAAGCACCCTCAGCAATCGGTCTTGTTCTTACCAACTTGTGAGAAGATACATACGTTCTTATTCGGCATTACTTTGAGGCAGGACAAGTGTGTGCTGAACCACTACAAACAGAATGCCAAAACGTGGCTCACGGTCTGCCCTTCTCATCAATAATACAAGACTGATGTTGGCTTAACGGTAATGCTGCTGTCTTAAGATCTTAGGAACTTGAGTTTGAGCCCCTGTCTGTCGTTGAAACAACAACAGGTGGGTTGACTCAGCCTGTCATCCTTCTGAGGTCGGCAAAATAAGTACCAGCTTACTGGTAACAGGGGCACTGCATCAGCAGCACATCCGTTCTTCCAGAAAAAAATGATGCAAACAGCAGGCACAGGGTGGATACTTGTAATACCCCCTCCTCAAATCATCAAGAAATGCATAAGAAACAACAACATATCTCATGGCACCAATTACCATTCCAAATTCAAAATTTTATCTCTCTCTCTCTCTCTCTCTCTCTCTCTCTCTCTCTCTCTCTCTCTCTCTCTCTCTCTCTCTCTCTCTCTCTCTCTCTCTCTCTCTCTCTCTCTCTCTCTCTCTCTCTCTCTCTCTCTCTCTCTGTCTCTGTCTCTGTCTCTGTCTCTGTCTCTGTCTGTCTGTCTGTCTGTCTGTCTGTCTGTCTGTCTCTCTCTGTCTGTCTGTCTGTCTGTCTGTCTGTCTGTCTGTCTCTCTGTCTCTCTGTCTCTCTGTCTGTCTCTCTCTGTGTCTGTCTCTCTGTCTCTCTCTCTGTCTCTCTCTCTGTCTCTCTCTCTGTCTCTCTCTCTGTCTCTCTCTCTGTCTCTCTCTCTGTCTCTCTCTCTGTCTCTCTCTCTGTCTCTCTCTCTCTCTCTCTCTCTCTCTCTCTCTCTCTCTCTCTCTCTCTCTCTCTCTCTCTCTCTCTCTCTCTCTCTCTCTCTCTCTCTCTCTCTCTCTCTCTCTCTCTCTCCGTGTATATGATTAGTGTTGGCTTGGCTTAATGGTTAGGGTTGTGTGCTTGGGATCCTAGGATCTTGAGTTCAAATCGCACTTGGTTGTTGAAAATACTGTTGAATTAATACCAGGTGGGGTTGACTCGACATGTAATCCTTCTGAGGTTGGCAAAATGAGTGTCAGCTTGCTGGCAGCCTTGTTGGAGTGGCGACTTGTCCAGGATTGTAACCAATAGCCCAGGAGACTGCTTCGGCAGCACCAATGCTCTGCACACTGCTCTGCACAGAGAATAGTCCCAATGGATGGTATTTATTTTTATTACACTTTTAATTTGCTAATTTGTTGATTCCTTGTATGAATTAAAACAATCCAAATCGAATCAAATCCCGATACTTAAAATACTCGAAAGTGACTGATAAATATCACCAAGAAGTGGAAGAGCGAATTCTAGTTGGTAAATTCGTTTTTGCATAGTCTTTAAATTATAAAATACTTAATAACAACATGTACATGGGAGAGTAAAAACAATCCATTGGAACGACATATTCACAAAAACAAAAATTATATATTTTTCCAGACATGAGTGTATATAATTTGTCGTAAAAACAAAATATATCTTTATTTATTATTATTATATATATTTGCATGTGTATGACAAGGAGTAGGTATCTCCCTTTTGTGATATTTGTGCTTATTGTAAATCATGTCACATCTGCGTACGTATGTACCTTTGTGAATATACATGCGTGGTTGACATAATTTGGGGAATATTTGGTGTAGGCAGCCACATTGTCCCATGGATCCAGAATTCCTTCATTCAAATTCAACCATTACAACAATAACTCCTCTCTCCCCATTTTGTATATGTAGTCGAGGCTCATAGAAGAGTTAGAACAGAAATGAAGGGAACAAAATTAAAAGGGGGAGACACAAACAGCAGAGTCAAAAGGAGAGTGTGATCAAAGGGAGGGGGAGAAGGAAACGTGGGGGTGAACAAGCTGCACACAAGTTTAATGAAACACAGCGAGAAACAGAAAAGGAACAAAGCAACTGACAACTTACAAACAAAAAGAGGTGAGGTGAGGCTGGGAAGGAGAAAAAAATCACAACTTTGGAAATGGGGTCATTTGAGGTACAAGAGATCAAGAGTATGGATGGGGCATGACCTGAGATAGTGGCGAACAGCTGTCCTGAAGCCCTGGAGGGAAGAATGGGACTGAACAGACTGTGTACTTTGTTCCACATGCAAGAGAAAAGAAGAACAAATGAGTGTAAGTGAGTCTGGATTTGGGGAATTTAACAAGGAGGGGGTTACTGGCAGACATTGTGCACACCACAGAAACCTAGGAGGGACAGAGCCAAGAGAGAGCAGAGGCTACAAGACAGAGGGGACAGAGTAGACAATTGCTCTATGGTTGCCGTTGTATCATGATGGAATGTAGAGTTACCATTAAAACAGCAATGGGGGTGATTTGGCTTGTTACCCTGCGCATGAGAAGCGAAAAGTGGGGTTAAGCAATTTGTTCTCCTTCTGTCTGTGTGTATGTCTGTCTACAAACGTCAATTTATGATTTTAATAAAGGAACAACTTTATTAAAGTAGAATGTTATATTTAACCTCCACCATCGAAGATGGACGGAGGTTACATTTTTCACCCCTGTGTGTTTGTTTGTTTGTTTGTTTGTTTGTGAACAGTATTATGGAAAAACTCCTGGACGGATTTCGACGAAACTTGGTGGGGGGATTAGGTATGGTCCAAGGACCATGCCATTAGATTTTGGACATGGTCCAAAGTCCAATATGGCCGCTATGGTGACCATTTTGAAAAAATATTTGAATTTTTGGTTTTGCATTTCTACATGTTTAAAGTGATTTCGAACCCCCCCCCCAAAACAAAATTGGTAGAGAAAAAAAAAAACCCAGAAATTTTGCACCTTTTTTTTTCAAAAAAATTTCGATTTTTTTTTTGGCATTTCTCCATGCGCGTCGATCTAGTTTAGTTTATGCAATCGTGGTTCAGTAGAGTCTGATCCGTTTTGACCTACAATGAATAGGATATCAGGTTCACTTAAGTGACCCAGCAGTATTGGCGGCGGAGGTTTTGCACTCCACCGAGTGCTCCCCCTCTAGTTACCTTGGCAAACTTTGTTGCAAAGATTATGTTTTGATCGCTGTGTATTTATTTATTTATTTGTGAATATGTGTGTTTATTTGTTTGTTTGTTATTTTAACATGAATTGGAACATGAAACACAAAACAAACCTGTAGTTTAACAGTATAATACTGTTACGGCTGTGGAAATTCACAAACCACCATTCAGGACCCATAGGTGAGATATCTCTTAAGTACATGTGTAGTTAGCCCAAACCCGTTGTCTAGAGGGAATTTATGTGAATCATTCGGGCCGCGACGCTTTGAGATAGCCGTTTTTCTGTTCTATCTTTATTTTGAACCAACCATGTCTCAACCGCCATCACACAACAACCACCACACCAGCCATCGTCACCAACTGCAACCACGCTCCAACCCTCAAACAACAACAACAACGCCAACAGCCACGACCTTTACCTTCACAAGTCAATCTCAGATCATCGCATCACCGCCATTCCCAAACGGTACCATAACCATCAAACCACCACCGAAAACCCTCCACCACCTTCACCTCTCTCCTTCTACAGCCATTCCAGCACCACCTATGAACACTGAGCGTCGGGCTGTCTTGTGCCCGTTCAGCGATACGCACCGAGCCGCGAGCGCAAATAGCGGCCTTTCCGAGGAAAATTCGGATCAGGAACGCTACACGCCCACTTTTGCTCCGTCCAATTAGCAAGCGTGGAGCGGCTTGGCCTCGCCTCCAGGCGCGTCTGTGTGACATCGATATATGCAAATTCTAGGATCAGGGGAGATTCACGCCCCCTTTCCTCCGACCAATGGGCGAGCGTGGCTCTGCCCCCGAGGTCATTCTGATCTGGATATTTGCATATTGTTTTCTCCTACCGGCCTATAAAAATGGCGAGCGCAAGGCGAATAAAGCAGAGAGAGTGAGTCGAGTCATCGGTGTGGCAGGAAGGGTGGAGTCGGGTGGCGAAGTGATCGGTGTGGCAGAGAGTCGAGAAAGAGTGAGTTGAGTCATCGGTGTGTCATCAAGTTGGGTTCTGGAGTCGGCTGAGAATAGTTGTGGGAAGAGGCCAAGGAGCTCGGGTCCGAGGTGAGAAGGACGGCGGTTGGCGACGAGGTCGCGGTGTGAGATCGCTCGTCGCGGGACCCAAGCCAGCCAGCCATTCTCCCTCCCCCAGGGCATCAACAATTCCCCCTTTCCCTCACGCTGAGATAGTGCAACAAGGGGGCCCCATTCCCACCCCACTCCAAACGTCGTGCCAACGAAACCCGCCAAGGAGCACGGAGTCGGGGCACAGCCACGCGGCCACATCTGCGGCTCGTCCGCCAACGCATCACGTGGACGCGGGTAGGACCCCCCCCCCCGGTCTCGCGGGCCTGGCCGATCCTTCAGGTCACACGCGCATA
Source organism: Eptatretus burgeri (assembly GCF_056783735.1). Taxonomy (NCBI): domain Eukaryota; kingdom Metazoa; phylum Chordata; class Myxini; order Myxiniformes; family Myxinidae; genus Eptatretus; species Eptatretus burgeri. Next base: position 50,263,087 of record NC_140971.1, read on the forward strand.
TTGGCCTACAGGCCCGTCTGCCCCCTTGTCTATGAGGGTGGCTTCTTTCCTTTGCTTCTGAGTAAATGTGTGTTGGCGCCGTCTGTAAAGTAGAACTGTATAAGTGTTGCCGTGTGTGCGCATAGTCGGTCGTAACTCTGCGTCGTCGTTGCTTTTGTTTTGATTGCTATATGTGCATTTTGACTGTTTGGCTGTATATGTGTCCTTTCCATGTGCCGGGAAATAAATGTACTTTGTGTGAACTGTTTTCCCGTTTCGCTTCGTCTTTTCTGTATTGACCCTCCATCCTGCTTCACGTAAAGGGTTCATAGTGGGCTTAATACGCCCGGTAATTAATCGGAACCGTCGAGGCCGAAGATAACACCGCTCGCTTATCACTGTAGCACAGAACGGACCGCTTAAGCAGTTCGTGTCCAGAGTCGGCCTGTGGCGTGGTACGATCAACCGGTCGACCATCCGCGCAGGTACTTAGATAGATCAAATTTGGCGAGCAACCCTATCCTGCATGGGTGGGCAATTGGCACGGTCGTGGTGGGGTTAAACCCCCACCCGTGACTAGCTCCCGGCGTTGTTCCGAGAAGGTCATGACTGAATTGTCCGTCCGGTGGGCGACGCGGTCGCGATTGGAGTGACGTGTCCGTTCGCACGCCGGCGGGCGCGAATTCGCAACAATACTTTGGCTCTGGATTCATCCCAATCACACATGCACAGAGTCGTGAGATAATTATTTTTACTCTGTCTACTTGTTTGGCAATCAAACAAAATGGAAAATCATTCCAAACAGGAAACTTACTCTTTTTAAGAACGTCATAAAGGACACAAACAACAAGCATGAAGAGCAAAAGTAATGTGTTAATAAGGTGGTGTAAAAGGTGTAAAATAAGGTGGTGTAAAAGACTGTCTGTGCATCAAAGGTGGTAAACTTCCTCAATTTTTTTTCTACGACCGTTAAAATCTTTATTTTATTTTAATTGAATTAAATACTTGGAACACCAGAACACAAATTGCCTTTTTGTTTCTTTCAAAAACCTTCCGTTTAGTAGTACTTGGAAAAATATGCATGTCCTGAGGGCAGAGTATCCAAGAGAAAATCTATGAGAATCATCATTCATGCCATGATTCCCTGAGGGCAGAATAACTGTTTGCAATCGGAAATTTGCAAATAATTCTGTAATCTGACAAATATGATGCCATATAACAGTGTGGTTACCATCATGTCTGTCATGCAAGGTTCACGAACAAAACGAACATCGATTGTGCTCAGAAATGCAAAGAATGAGTTTAAAAGACACCACCCATGTCCTTTTTCTCAAGACTGCATGGGGTAAGGTGTTCTATGAACACTCCTCTCATTTATACTGTTGTTGAAAGTGTGTTTTTTTATGATCGTCTTTCAGAGAGGTTCTGGCATGATTTGTGCCTTGTATCCTTCATGTGCCTTGTAGTCATTATTGTAGTGTGGCTGTGCAGGAACTGATATAAAGAATGACACCACTCGGTTGTGTGGGTTCATTCCACTCATCCATATGATCAGTTGAAATGTGATACAGCTGTAATACTAGAATGGAACTTGGTAGAGCGCACACCTCCACCAGGCTGAACAACTTATGTTTTGTTTCCCTCTGATAGGCAGGATCTGCACCCATTCATACCTTACCCAAAATCTAATCACCTTGTTCTTGTTACCTCCCCAAATCATCCACCAAGTTTTGCCATAAACTGTATATAACTTCTTGAAATATCGTCCTACATATAGTTTTTTGGCTCTATTTCTCAATTATAATTATGAACAATCACTTTCAAAATTCAAAAATTCTCATATCCGAATTTGGATCTTCACCAAAATGGAATCAATTCATCGTTGTCACACACCCAACCTGTCCACCAAGTTTAGCAAACTCGGTGGTGTCATGTAACCAGACTCGGTGGTGTAATGGTGAGAGCATCTGCTCCGAGTCTGGGCGGTCCGCCGATTGAAACACCAGCCGAGTCATACCAAAGACTTTAAAAATGGTAGGTGCTGCTTCCTTGCCTGACACTCATTTAAAAGGAGAAAGCATGGAAATATCCCCATTGGTTTGCATCCATGGGGAGGAGGAAATTCCCCCTGAGGAAATGCCTGCTTTGCTTTGTGTGTTGAGAAAAGTTGTGCCATTGTTGTGATGTCGCTGGTACCAAGAGTATCCTGTGACGTTTTGGTACTTCTCCCAAGCTCAGTGGCTGTGTTAAGTGTTTGTGTTGTCAGTATGTCTGTGTGTGGGTGAATGGCAGCTCCATTACGAGTCTTAGACTTTGTAGTAAAAAAAAATAATTAAGAGTTTTGTCCAAATTCATCCATAATATTTGAAGATCATGCTATATATAGTTTTGGCCCTCTCTCTCAATGACGAAGAATCACTGAAAAATTATCATATCTGTGTCTGGATCCAGATCTTCACGAAAATCTAATCAATTCGTCCGTCACACACACACACACACACACACACACACACACACACACACACACACACACACACACACACACACACACACACACACACACACACACACACACACACACACACACACACACACACACTGTGTCCGAATCCGTCCATAACCTTTTGAGATATCCTGCTCATAGACAGAGAGACAAACAGGGGTGAAAACAACCTCTGTCCACCTTCGGTGGTGGAGGTTAAAAAAAAAACAATGTCAATAACATTTTGAAGTCTTATAATTCAGCCAAGCATGCCCAAAATGGTGGCAACTGCAACCAAGTCATGGTGTGGATTGGAGCCCACATTCTGAGCCTTTGAAGGAAACAGTCTGCTAAACCAAATGCTCATGAAATAGAACTATTGCCAGCCACATGTTGGACATAGAAAACAGACTCGATATTTGAAAGGTACCCAATTTAACTAAATTACTGAAATTACCTTGAACCTTGTCTAAGTTAAGCGTGTTCACAAACAAAGAACGGTTCATAAATTGTTTCAGCACAATCTCTGATTTTTGAAACCATGGCAGAAGTCACAGCATCAGGGTATGTTGAAATATTGTTTCAAGAACGTGATGGTCGACTTGATGATGTAGTGAGAAGCAAAGGGAGATGCACCTAATTTATAACGAAGGCAATTGTGAACCAGAGGATAACGCAGTACCAGATGTTGCAGGTTCTCTGTTGCCCAGAAATGTACTTTGTTTGGTGTAGGTGTGCAAAGCATATCAGTTTTGATTCATGAGATTTGCCATCGCAAGAGGAGCATTTCAGATCACTATAGTCCTTAATGGAAGCTACACCAGGAATGAATTGCCTGCCTAGTGTGGATCACACAACCCTTGGAGGAGCAACACCGAGTGGCTCATTTTACCCGTGCTGTGGCCGACCTTCCAAGGGCCCACAAAGCAACCAAGTATCGATCTCCCTGAGTGGAACAGTAAAGTGATCCAGTGAAACGACCTCACTGACTTGTCTCCCTTGGTTTGCTCATCCATCTAGCTTACTGACTTAATTGGCATTTCTCCAGTCTTTATTTCACGAACACTAAAAATATCAAAGGATCCTACACGAAAGCAAAAATAATTATGCATGTTACACATTTTTGGCATTTTTTTGGGGGGGGGATTATGTTGCATCTGACCTGAGAACTTTTCAAATTTCCATCCTCTGGATCTTTGCTCTTATACAAGCCTCAACATTGTATATTTAAAAAAAACAAAATCTTTATTTGCCTTTAATGGTGGAATGATTTGGGGGGATGCATAGATGTGTAATTCCTGTTTCTTCATCTGTCATCAAAGTTGGCTCTGATTAAAATTTAAATAGCCAAACAAGAAAAACGGTGCACTCTTTTATTGCGCACCGAATCGAAAGATCAATGTTGAATTATCCATGCTGAACATTTAAAACAACAGTGGATAGACACAAAGGGTGCTTCATCAAAGCAAATCTGCCTTTCATGCTTCTGCCTTTTTCTTTTTGCCAGATAATTACACAATGTTTTGTCAAATTTCTCTTTAATCCAGATTACCGTGACAACATTAAAGCCAAATATATAATTGAGCAGCGCACTTTGTGGACCATTGTCCTCTTGTTGCCGAATTAACAGTGTTGTATCAGTCTGTATGTGTGTGTTTCTCTCTGATCATGAGTATATCTAAAAAATAATAATAATTAAAGGAATTGCCCTGTTAGCTTCAACAGCATGACCATCAGGGCAACCTTCACATTCCATTGCTTTTACTCGATGAGCTTCAGAAATCCATCCCCATGAGCCATTAACTTTTAACCCCTCCATTTTGATTCCATGTAACTTGTAAGTAGGATCGTAACACCACCAATCCGTTTTCACGACAGATAAAAGAGGATATCTGTTCCTCGAGATGAACCAGGACTTCACGGTAAGATGTGAAAATAATTCCATCCTTTTAAGGACTGACCTTCTGGACTTGTATTCATTGTTTCGATAAACCAGACCAATTTCCAAAAAGAAAATGAATCCGTGTTTTTCAGCTCAGCCAGAAAGCGGAAGAATCGATGCTGATGTTGCACTCAAATGGCGAGGGAATGCTTTATTGTCCAAGCCAGATTTTTTCGTATTGCATTATCATGCTGGCCATGAAAGCCGAGCCATTCTCGAGCGAGACAAAGCATGACAGGAAACTGTATAGGATGGGGAGGTGGGTGGTTGGGGGCAGGTTAATGCCCAGCTTTCAACATCGGTTTGCAATAATAAACATTTCAAGCAATTTGATGTCGAGCGCAGGGTATGGCACATATATATATATATATATATATATATATATATATATATATATATATATATATATATATATGTATAATGTATATATATACATTTATATACATATATATATATATATATATATATATATATATATATATATATATATATACATATATCTGCATATATACATATATACATATATATATATATATATATATATATATATATATATATATATATATAATATATATATATATATGAAAAAATATATATATATATATATATATATATATATATATATATATATATATATATATATATATATATATATATATATATATATTTATGATCAGCATAAGTTTCAGCAGCATGCTTTGTGCATCATCGATCAGTTTGATTATTCATGTGGATCGATTTTAAAACTGCCCTTCAGCTCCACTCCCTCCGTGATGATACAGAGAGTGGTAGAGGTAGATTGCAAAGCTGGCTGTGCTGTTGATTGCACAATGGTGAACAATTAAGATTCATTAACATTCGGTTTTTAATCCAACAAATCAATGAGAGTGTCCTGGTCAACATCCCTTCTTTGTGATGATCTTCGACACAGGAAAAATAGCAAAAGTGAATGAATTTGTCCAAATATCATCTCCTGCAGAAACTTTCCAGCATTGATAGAGGTTTGTGTTTTTTTTTTTTTTGAGAATTTAAGTTCTAAGAGTAATAGTTAAAGATCCCAAGGAATGTATGCTCTACAGAATGATGAAGAGGCAATACTGTATTCAACACACAAGCTCATCACAGGCTCAGCGTGAAACTCGGAACATCGAGCAGTGTGAATATTTTAAAAAACATTTTAATGGCTGTTTGGTTTGCTGCTTTACCAAAACAATCATGCCACAAATAAGTACTTCCTCTGCTCTGTGATGAAAAATATATTTATTTAATGTGCTTTGAGTAATTCTGTGGCAGTGCTGCCTTTTTTATAGGTAATATGGTTGTTATGCCAAAATAATTGACTGGCACCACATGCAGATAACTCCATGCCAGAAGGAAATGAGCCAGCTGGGTTTTTAACGAACAAAAAAATAGGTGGGGAAATTGATCCCCTTAACTACAGATGTATCAGCTTACTTCCAAACATCACCAAGGTCATGGAATTGGAATCCATCATCGCAGTTGATATGAAAACCTTCCTTTATGTCAGGTCAGGTTCGATCTGTGACCTGCTACAGGTACCATGTAAACCTGTACTAACCTGTTCCATGGTCGTGTTGTCGGCGACTAAACCGTCTCCCCCACCAGGTTTTCTGGTGAGGAGGGTGTTTGGATATGGACACCCAGCAGGATTAAAAACAAAACCTGTCAAAGGGCGGAGGAGCTCTTTGTGAGCCAACGGCCATCCATATCTAGTGCCCAACTGTGTCTGCGGACATCCTCCTGCAGTTGGGTTACTTTTTATGAGGAGGTTGGTGGCAGGATTTGCACTCCAGCCACCTTAAAACCCTTCATTCCGCAAAACGCAAAAACGCAAAAAAATCTGAAAACCCACTCCGTGGGAGTACCTCCTGTGCAGCTTCCCTTCGCAGGGCAGCTCACCGGATGACGAGATTGGGGCAAAGCCTTCGGGACCCCCGATCTATGATGATAGGAGGGAAACCACGGGGTAACATCCCTGGGTCAGATTGCAGGAGAGCGTGTCGGAGTGGTGCTGAGGTGTCGTCCACCAGACGGCGGTCTCCTTGGGTTAACCTGAGGTGGTCCCTTCGGGTGGGTGCCTGGAATGTCCTATCCCTAAGAGAGGATGATCACCTGTCTCTGTTATCATCTGAGCTCAAGCGTTTGGACATCGGGATTGCAGCTCTCTCTGAGGTTCGGAGACTGGATTGCGGCGAGATAATGGTGGGTGGTTACACCTACTATTGGTCTGGTCGCTCTGATGGTTACCATACCCAAGGAGTTGCTGTAGCTGTGTCCAATAAGCTGACCCCAATGATAATAGAGGTAACACCGTCAACGAGCGTATTATGAGATTAAGGATTCGTCACTCCTTAGGTGTCATTTCCCTGGTCTCTGTTTATGCTCCGACTGAGGCGAGTGATCTCACCGTGAAGGATGCATTCTACGCCACGCTCGAGTCTGTGGTTGATCAGTGCCCCAGACGAGATACACTTCTAGTCTTGGGGGATTTCAATGCATCGACTGGAACTGATAGGGATGGTTATGAGGTGTGTGTTGGTCCCCATGGGTCAGGAACTATGAACCAGAATAGCACTAAGTTCCTTGACTTTGCAAGAAGTCATGGACTTAGCGTGGCTGGTTCATGGTTTCAGCGCCCACAAGCTCATCGCTGGACTTGGTATTCCAACGCTGGCGGTGTGGCAAAGGAGATTGACCATGTCCTCATTGACGGTCGTTGAAGGATGATCCAGAACTGCAGGGTCTACCGGAGTGCTCAGTTCCTCAATACTGACCACAGGCTTGTTGTAGCAACTCTAAAGCTGCACCTTAAATCCTGGAGAATGGTACCATCCCAGCCTAGGCTGGATGTTGGCAAGCTCAGGGATGAGAGAGTAGCTGAGGAGTTTGTGAACAGGCTGAGTGGACACTTGGGGGGTCTGGGTGCTTTGGGGGGTCCTGAAGAGTTGTGGAGTGCCTTCAAGACCACCGTCCTTGATGTTGCCGGTGGATGTCTTGGAGCTCACTGCAGGGCAAAGAAGAATTTTGTCTCTCAAGGGACACTGGATACCATTGAACAGAGTCGCAGGGCCAGACTGAATGGCAGAGCTGAGCTGTTCAGGGAGCTGAGGCGTAAAACTGAACGTGCACTGAGGGTGGACAAGGAGGCCTATGTGCGAGGAATCTGTGAGGGGGTAGAGCATCACCTGTGGACAGGTGATTCTCGTCCCGCTTACAGGGGAATTCGCACATTGCGTTCATCCAAGCCCATCCCTCGGAGCAATGCAGTTCGAGCGGAGAGTGGTAGGCTCTTGACAGAGGAGTCTGAAGTGAAGGCCCACTGGGCCGGTTACTTTGAGCGGTTGTACCAGGGTGATCCCCCAGCTGTCGAGTTGGACGTCAAGGGTGTTATAATCCCTGTTGCTGACCCTCGAATCAACTGTGGTCCACCTTAGCTTGTGGAAACACGGGCTGCGGTGAACCAGTTGAAACGGGGAAAAGCTCCAGGGATCTGTGGCATCCATGCTGAACTTCTCAAGGCTGGTGGAAATGCTGCACTCGTGTCGTTGCATGCAGTTTTGTGCTCTGCCTGGAACACAGGCATCATCCCAACTGACTGGAAGAGGGGCCTTGTTGGCCCTCTCTGGAAAGGGAAGGGTGATCACCAAGACTGCAACAACTACCGAGGGGTGACACTGCTCTCAGTGCCGGGCAAGGTCTTTGCTCGGATAATTCTTGATAGGGTTCACCACCATCTGCTTGAGCACCAGCGTCCAGAGCAGTCTGGCTTTACACCAAAGAGGTCAACGAATGACCGTATCCTTGCCCTTCATGTCCTCACCGAACGCAGACGAGAGTTTCGGCAGGGGCTGCTTGCAGCCTATGTTGATCTCTGTAAAGCGTTCGATTCAGTGAATCGGGCTGTCCTCTGGAGGATTCTTGGTCTTCGTGGGGTGCCACCAAAACTGATCGATCTGATGTGTGAACTCTACTCTGGTACTGAGAGTGCTGTGAAGTGTGGTGGTAGCATCTCTGACTTATTTCCAGTTGTTACTGGAGTACGTCAGGAGTGTGTACTCGCCCCAACACTTTTCAGCACTTGTATGGACTGGATTTTAGGGAGGATGTCGGAGAGATCTAGCTGCGGTGCATCGTTTGAGACTGTCAAGATCTCGTACCTTGATTTTGCAGATGATGCAGTCATCTTTGCGGAGACTTTAGACATCCTTTTGGGGGCCCTCGAGGTGCTGAATGAGGAGTTGGAGCCGCTGGGATTACGGGTTTCTTGGGTCAAAACTAAGATCCAGGCTTTCGGTGACATCTTGGATGCTGCTGTCCTGTCTGTGTCTGTTTGTGGTGAGGATGTTGAGGTCGTGGAGAGATTCACTTACCTTGGCAGTGATATTCATGTCTCTGCTGGCTGCGAGTCAGAGGTCAATAGACGTCTGGGTCGGGCCTGGGGAGTCATGGATTCACTGGATCATGGGGTGTGACGCTGCTGGTACCTGTGCGGGAGGATGAAAGTCCGAGTCTTCAGGTCCTTGCTACTTTCAGTCTTGCTATATGGATGCGAGACTTTTACTCTGACCAAGGATCTGAGACAGAGACTTAATTCCTTTGGTCCCAGGTCTCTTCGGAGAATCCTTGGCTATCGCTGGTCGGATTTTGTGTCCAACGAGCGGTTGCTGAGAGAAACTCGGATCAGATTTTTTGCCTGCATAGTCCGTGAGCGTCAGTTGCGGCTGTATGGACATGTGGCTCGTTTTCCTGATGCTGATCCTGCTCACCAGATTCTCACCGAGGGAGTCTCATGAGTGGAGGAGGCCAGTGGGCCGACCACATGCCTCGTGGTTGCAGCAGGTTGACCATCATCTCAAGGAGATGGGGATGGGCCTGGCATCTGCCTGGGGGATGGCCAGATGGAGGCCCCTGGAGTACCGGCAGAAAGTGGACGCAGCGACGCGCTGTTCTGGCACATGCTCCCATACCTGACCTGACCTTCCTTTCAGCCAACAACCTCATCTCAGATCACCAAATTGATTTCAGACCAGGTCACTCCACCTTGAACATGCTGCTTCAACACACCCAACAATGGATGGAGGCCCTCAATTTCAGACATGAGATCAGGATGGTCTCTCTCGACATATCTCATGCTTTTGATATAGTCTGGCATCTTGCATTGCTCTCCAAACTCTCTGCCAATGGCATCCAAGACCAACTCCACACATGGCTTACTAACTTCTTCTCCTCTCATACTCAATGTTACTCTCATAGTCAATTTCTTCTACCAACAAATGTGTGTCACTCAAGGCAGTATTCTGGGCCCAGTCCTGATCCTGATATTCATCAATGATCTCTCTCACTCTCGAGAAAATCCTCTTTATCTATTTGATGATGAATCCTCCCTCTGTCATGACATCCTTCATCCTTCAGATCTTGATCAAATCACAAACTGGTCAAACACATGGAATAAGTCTGACAAATCTCACACTTTCACTCTCTTTCTCCAAAAGGACTGTTTGGCAATGCCTGACATCTACTTTCTCAACAATCCTCTTGAGGAAATTCAGTCACTCATACCCTTGGGACTTACTATCAGCCATGATCTTTCCTGGGCAAAACACATTTCAAAGTTGGTCTCCATAGCCAGTCACAGACTATGCATCCTCCGTCACATAAAAGCACTTCCTTTGCACACCTGAACTCCTATCCACATACAAGGCCTGCATCTGCAGCTTCATGGAATACTGCTCCCCACGATGGGTGACATTCTTGCCATATAACTTGCTCAGCTTGACGCTGTGGAAACCAAGACCTTGAAGATTATTATAATCTTCCACGTTGAAGCTGTCAATGGGCCCATCACTTTCCCATTTCAAACAGGTTAGTGGTTTCTCTGTCCTTCCATACGTTGTTCGCCCCAGATTCCTGCAGGGCACACACAGTCCACCATAAACCCCCTTCTGGTGAAAATCCCAAAATCCATGATCACTGTTCACCTCCATTCATTCTTTCCTCTTTTTTTTTCCTCTGCTTGTGGAACAGACTTCCACATTCTCTTCAATCTCATTCTTCCGTCGAGGTATTCAAGACAGTTTTTCACCACCATCTCAGATCATCCCCAATCGAAAAGCATGATATCTTCCAGCTGCTTTATCCCATAACCCCCCCCCCCACCCCTCCCATCCCCAAGTGGTCCTCCTTCCAAATTTCCACTTTTCCTTCCTAAGAGTTTCCTTCTCTATCCATCTTGTCCTTTTCTGCCCTCCCCCATTCCTCCCTACATCCATTGTTTGTCCAAGTGTCTCTCTATTTTGTCCTCCAAATCCACGGTTGGCGTTTACCTCTATTTCTTGCTGTTCCTTTTGGCCTGTTGCGTCCTGATCCATTCAGTGTACTAGCTCTTCCCCGAGCCTTGAATCTGTGCACAAAACAAAATGAAAACATTCTAATGCAACTATTACTGCTACTTCTTTTAAAGGCCCCTAATTTATTCCCACCTTTTCAAGAGGTCAGCCAGAGAAAGCTGTGTCTAAGTCTTTCATGAACCAGTTTGCCAGGCTTGATATTCCACTGAAAGGGGCAGGAATTTGCTATTTATTCCTGTGTGCCAGTGATAACTTGCTGAACTCTTCATGAAAGACACCGAGAGATATTTATTGTCCAGCAACTAATGTTAGCATTAAAGGCACCCAGCTTAACAGCCATCCTCGATGAGATGAGAAATTGGACAAGTACACTATCTAAGGAGTAAAGGGCATTTCTTAGTACAAGCTGTCAACAAGTGGTTGTAGTGTGAATTTGAAATTCTGACTTTGAATCTGCTTGTTGCCAAGCTCGAATTTGCATCATAAGTGCACAAAATGGCAAATCCAATATGGCCACCGACAAGGCATTATTTTGACAAATTTGATATTTTCATGATGATAATGGGATGAATATGACTTTTGAAAGTTATTCTGGTCATTTTAATAAGCCTCACTGATATAACAAACATTGCGCTGATGTGTATCGATTGGCCACCATTTGGATCTGCGGTCTGTACATCTGGCCATGTATGTGACATGGAATGTGAGGTCAGAAAATCATTGATTGAAGCTACATTTCCCTCCAAATATTTTTGTATCAAGCTCAGTTGTATAAAGTTGTTTCTGCAGGGAAATATACAGATTTTAAATAAATTAATCTTGTTTTATTTGTTTTCATAATCAGTAACGATGGAGCCACTGTTGACATTGAAAAGGCCATGTGAGATGCATTGAGAAATGTGTATTTTTCTGTCAGGAGGGCAACAAACCAAAAGACAGCTTTCGAGATAGGGGTAAAAAAAGGTTTTAATTTCAACAAAGAAAATAGTGAAAACGAGAATAGAGCTATTAGATGATATATTTAGCCGAAGTGATGAACTGAACCTGACTGGCATAGAACTTGTTATTGCAAGTACAAAAACAAAAACAAAATTGATCGTTTAGAAGCATCGTACTCTCTTTGAGAAAACACAGCAGCATCCTGTGCAGCCATGTCAGATTCAGCTGCAGCATGTAGTAGCACATAGTTGCCAGACTATTGCGGTGTCTGCAAGAGATATTGATGTCCTCCTCTTGTTGATCATGCACTCTCATCAGTTCCATTGTAAGGATTTATGGATGATGTCTGGAACAGTGAAGAAACATGAATATATCAACATCAGAACCCTTGATGATCAGCTTCATCACGAGTCTGTACCAGCACTCCTTCCATACCATGCACTGACAGGGTGTGACAGCATGTATTTCTTTGGACGGCTGCAGCAGTAGTATTCTTGGAAATGCTTCCAACAGAAGTATAGCATGCTGGCTGGATTAGGGGAAGGTGAACTTACAATGAATAAACTCGCTGCTGCCGATAAATTTGCCTGCCACATGTACAACTTTGAACAAGTTGATTCTCCTGACAAGGTTCGCTGTTTGATGTTCTTCAAAAAATGAGCAAGCCAGAAGCTATGTCTCCAACGAGCAATGCACTACACTTCCATATGATGTGGTCCCATTACCAAGCACTAACTTGGAAGCAAGCTAATTGTCCTGATCCCGTAATAGTGTTGTGGTGCCGGGTTCGGTAGCGAGGACGACCGCCAGATGGAGCAGTCGGGCCGTCTCCTACTGAACACCGGAATTGAAAGGTCATCACCCCGGATAACTCCGGAGTCGACGGGTCGCTTAAAGGACCGTGGTCACCAATATTTTGACGGCGTGAGGTAGGGTCCACTTGTCTAATTCCAATTTACCTAAGTACCCACGCCATCCAACTAGCGGGGAAGCCACACCCTTGGCCGACTTTGACCGAACCGTGTCGCTGTTACCGAACCGGATCCGGTGTTACCTAGCGGAAGTTACCAAAGCTGCGCCGGACCAAATGAACAACTTATGGCCCAGACGGCCTCACTATTTCTCAAGGCCACACCATGCTGGGTCAATGGTAGAAATGACAGGCAATGAACTGGAACATTTAACAAGAGGGTTTATTTATAAGGGAGGGAGACACAGAGCAGACTTAATCACGAATAAAATGCAATGTACAAAGAGCAATCAACACTTTTACAATTCTACTTAACAGACTGGCACCAAACACACACACGCACACACGCACACACACACACACACACACACACACACACACACACACACACGCACACACACACAGACACACACACACACACATACACACACACTCCCAAAAGAAATGGACCCCGCCGGGTCTTTATTTGATCTTCCAGCTGAGGAGAATAGTTCAGCTGGGGGACAGAGCCTGACCGAATACCTGTCCGCCTCGTGCGGTCACACCGATTCCAACCCACCACTGTGGGACTCGAACCCACGACCCGGAATCCACGAGCCCACGATCCTGGCTGCCACAAACGGCGATCGAGCACCACAGTCCTGGCTGCTCGACCACCACCACCACGAGGAGCCCCAGAAAAGACCGCAGACCACGACCTCAGATGATGACGATGACAGACCAAAGGGCCAAGAGCAAAGACAATGACAACGACTCTACTCTCCTCTTGACAACGACTCTACTCTCTTCTTTCTACAACAGCTTGCCACCTTCTCTTATCTCCCCCCCCCCCCCGTGGGTCGAGGGAACCGCTCTGAGGTAACTCGCCTCTGGATTGGACGAGGGGTTGGCAGACGCTCAGTGGCCTCCGCTTATTGGACGGGCCGAACACTCCATCTGGCCTGGGCAGAGTCAGCCCTGAGGTGATGAGCCTCCTGATTGGCAGGGGGGAACCCCCTCATTTCCTGGACGGAGTCGGAGCTCCGAGGTGAGGAAACCTCCACTCACGTCCGTGGTCGAACGCATGTGGGCAATGGCGTCGATGGTGCAAAGTAGTGAAAGCTGGGCAGGCGAAGCGCCCGTTCGCCCGCAGAGAGGGAAGAAGATTTAAACATGTAAAAAACCTGACTATAAAAGAAACCCGCAGCGCACACATGAAATTAACCCATTAGACAGAAGGGCGGGACCCTAACTATAAACACCTACTTATCGAAATAACTGAACTGCGGGGACTGCTGACTGTTTGTGTGCAGGAGGCTTCCAAATCCGTAACAATAGTACAACCTGAACATATGAGATGGGAACGACAAGGAAATGTGCTGAGGCCGACACTCCTCCATCTGGACCCTACATCAAAAGTGTACAGAGACAATATTTCTTGTTCCTGGAGCACTGGCTGCAGGACACTTCGCTGCTCCTGCAAGAAAGCGAAAATGCTGTACACCAGAGCTTGGGGTTGCAGAGACAACATATCAGATAATTAATGAATGTGGAAATGTTGAATTGGTTGCACAATGACTGTAATTCTGATTGTGTAATTTCTTTGCATGTATTTTTCCAATTTGAATTTGGATAAATTTCGTTGATATACTATTACATTTGGTTCAAACATAGGATTATTGTTATGTCATTCAAATATTACAAAATTGATGAATTGGTCATGTTCAAAATGTTACTGGCAGTCGACTCCTTAGAATATTCCATGATTTTTGCCCTTGCTGTTTCTTTTATTATAATGTGCTGTATTGAAAATCAGTTTTCCAGTGACAAAGTACGTTTATGTGACAATACTAATGAATATACCTTTGTTATATCTTGTGTACACAATGTGAGTATCGAATAAATGCCAAAATAATGCCTTTTCAGCGGCCATATTTGATATTGCCATTTTGTGCACATAGGATGCAAAATCGAGCTTGGCAACAAGTAGATTCTAATTCAGTATATCAAATTCACCCTAAAAAGGCTTGTTGACAGGTTGTACTAAGAACTGTCTCATGACGTAACGTTAAAAAAATGCTTCTCGTATACCCAGTGGATGGCACACTTTGTGATGCAATGCACAATCTGAGAAACACAAACTCTTCAGCTTGTCGTCATGTTGGCAATTCATCCCGCTATCCCAGGATAATGACTCCCATTTAGGACCAATACCTTTGCATGACCAATCTAAGCAATCGGTTTCAAACTTCCCAAAGTACTGCAAACACTCCCTGGACCTCATAGGATGAGTGTCAATATCATCGTGAGGCATCTATACAATGCAGAGATCTGTGCTTGTTATCCTGTTCAGCATCCGTCTTTCACCACTGCACATCCAAGCACATATTCAGTGGTCAAATCAATACGTCTGATGGACATGAAGGCAATGCACAATTGTTATGTCCAGTGACTAATCCAGGTTTCTCCTTGAAAGGCCAGATGGCCATGTGCTGGTATACAGAAGATGTGATGAGTGAATGGCCCAGTCCATGTCCAAGAAGCTGCAAATTTTGGATGATTGGAAGTGTCATGATGTGGGGTGATATTGCTGAAACCTTTCGCACCAATTTGCTTTGTATCCATGGCAATCTGACAGCAAATCGATATATTAATGAGATCTTCCAGCGACATGTTACTTACTCTTGTTACTTGCATGAAATTATTAAGCAGCACTTGGTCGAGGAATCATATTTATGCATAATAATGCTGCTGCTCATAAGGCCATTTGAACAGGAACGTTCTTGTCAATGCCAATGTTAATGTCATGACACCACGGCCTGTCATCTTGCCAGATTTAAATACAATTGAACATCTCTGGGATATCATTGATGTCACATTCAAAACTTGCCAAGACGGAACAGGAGAGGATTCACAAATGGAATGTCATTCGCCTGACTCAAATTCAAATTCTCATGTGGTCAATACGATGACGGTGCAATACAGTAATTGCTGCCAGAAATGGACATATCCGGTGTTGAGATTGTTACTTCCATGTTGGATCCTGATGTGAAACCATTCACCACAACGACGTATACGTGAATACGTCAAAATTTAATGGACATGTGATTATTCACCATTTATCCCTGTCAGGGGTTTGCATGTCATCTGTGTCCCATTACGTCACATAAATATATCGCATCAACAACAATCACTTCTTCAAATATATTTATTGAAGATAATGTATGACAATAAAATTATTCAATAACATCCCAAATTAATGAGAAATGTCGAAAGAAAAATTAAATTAACGATGTAATTTATGGATAAATGTTATCACACAGTTACCTCCACCGAGGGTGGATGGATATTATGTTTTCACCCCTGTGTGTCTGTCTGTTTGCTGTGAGCAGGATATCTCAAAACGTTTTGGACGGATTCAGATGAAATTTGGTCAACAGGTTGGGTGTGTGACATGGACGAATTGATTAGATTTTGGTGAAGATCCGATTCTGGATCCTGATACTAGAGTTTTGTTTACGTTATTCATCACCATTGAGAGATAGAGCCAAAAGCAATATATAGCACCATATCTCACAGTGTTATGGACAGATTTGGACGAAACATGGTCAACAGGTTGGGTGTGTGATAAGGACGGATTGATAAGATTTTGGTGAAGATCCGAATCCAGATCCAGATACGATAATTTTTTATTTTTTTGAGTGATTCTTCATCATTGAGAAATTTTATTTTTTGCTCACCTGCAACGTAGTTCCGGGAAGCTTATGGTATGGTGTGTCGTCTGTCTGTCAGTCCATCAGTCCATCAGTCCATCAGTCCATCCGTCCATAAACACTTGCAACTTTTCTCTGTTGCTAATGGGATTGGAACCAAACTTGACTAAAATGATATTTATTATGTTGCATCTCAAGTTTGGTCACAGAATTTAAAAAAAAATCCTGATCCAAGGTGGTTCACCTGCGGTCAAAGTGGGGCCAAGCTTCACCTCCCAAAATAGGTATTTACTTTTTACAATGAAACCTACACACACGATTTTTATGAAACAACCACAACCTTCATTACATGCCTGGTATTGGCTTCATGGTAAGGGTGGTGGGCTTGGGATCTTAGGATCCTGAATTCAAATCCCCCTTGACTGTTGAATTAATACCAGGTGGGTTGACTCTGCCTGTCACCCTTCCAAGGTCGGCAAAATGAGTGCGAGCTTGCTGGTATCCTGTGTCGGAGTGGCCACCCATCCAGGATTGTGCCCAATAGTCAAGGAGACTGCTTAAGCAGCACCAACACTCTACAAAGAGTATGGTCCCAATCTCCTCTCCTCTCCTTGCTGGTATCCTGTATCAGAGTGGTGACCTGTCCAGGATTGTACCCAATTGCCAAGGAGACTGTTGAGGCAGCATCAATGCTCTGCACAGAGTATGGTCCCAGTGGATGGATGGAACCTTCATTACCGATGATATACCAGAGTTTGTTCACGGCATGAAGAAAATCAGAGTCTAAGGAGGTCTATTGAGGGGGTGGGGCGGGGGGGGTTAGTGGGGAGGGCTCAAACTAGGTCCATGTTTGACCCCCAAAAATAGGTATTTGCTTCCTTCTCTGAAACTGTACACACAATTTCAATGAAACTTGACCACAACATTCATCGTCCATGATATACTAAATTTTGTTCATGGCAAATTGAGGTTGATGGGTTTATAGGGAGGTGTTGCCCCCAAAAGGTATATGCTCTCTTCTCAGAATCGACACACAATTTTGATGAAAGTTGAGCACAACATTCATCACATGTGATGTACCAAAGTTTGTTCATAACATTAAAAAATAGGGCCCATAACATTGGTTCATTGGTGTATTTTGCTGATTCCGTCATACATTGACTTCCTCTTCAGTGTCATTCTACCAGTTGAGCACCCAGGGGGTATTGCCCCTATTTTTAGCCTATCTGGAATTTAAATTCCAGATAAGGTATTGTCATCACGCACTGTCCATCTCCTATTTCAACTTCTCCGGCCAAACCTTTTGGCCAATTTGGCTGAAATTTGGCAGCAACGTTCCCCTCCTGACTGGCAACAGGTATTGCAAATCTTGTTCTGGTCACACAACTTAAAGTAGGTCAAAATGGCAGACAGTAAATTTCTTCAAAAATCTTCTTCTCTTGACCCACCAGTCAGAATGCTACAAAATTTGGTTTACAACATTAGGGCAGGGCGTAGATCTTAAATTACAGAGGCCATGCCGATCATGTGACCAGAAGTGTGTCAAAATTGAGGTCACACATATTCCTTTCAAAATATTTTTTCCAGACTCACCAGTCAGAATGGCACAAAATTTGGGTGACAACATTAGGGCAAGGTATGGATATTAAATTGCAGGTCATGCTGATCACATGACCAGAAGTGTGTCAAAATGGCTGGCTTAGTCAATCTCTGGCAAAATCGTGTACATTCCTTCAAAAATCTTTTTCTCCAGACCCACCTGTCAGAATGCTAACAAATTTGGGTTACAATATTTTGCCAGGGCCCAGATAAGCTACAGGTCCAGTGGCTCTAATTTTTGTATACATAGTCAAAGCTCGTGTAGGAGCGAAAAATGGGACCAAAAATTATATATAACACGCTATTTCAAAAAGTTGTGGATGAGTGATGTCAAACCTAGGTGGATGAGTTGGTTAGGTGACAAGAACAAGCGAATTCGATTTTAGTAAAAGGCTAGATCTGGATCTTGACTATCAGTGGGATACAAAACGTGAGCTGTTCAGCCTGGGGGAGGTATATACTGGACCAAGTGCTGTTCTAGTGAATACTATTTTTTAACGATCATTCTGCTCTTCATTAAAACAAATTTACTCACACAATAAACTTTTGTCAATGTTTTAATTTTCACCTTGTAATACACTATAGTCTATCTCCTAACTGAGGATAACACTTATGATTGTAATACTTTGCCATACATGGTATATGAGAACAATTTTGCTTGATTCAGAAATTTCCAATTTGTTTGTCTGTATCAAAGTATATTCACTGCACAAATTTGGTCCATTTTACTTCTTCAATGTGCAAACTATGCCTTCTCATATTGCAAACTGTCAAATAGGGCCCAGCGATATGTCATAGACGAAGGGTGAAAATGACTTTGTGAAGAGCGATTACATCTGCTGATGCCGAGATAAAGAAATAATGAAGACGAATGTTGAATTGCCCATTTAGACATCGGTTGGCAGTTGTGTGTGGGTGACTGCGGGAATGAAATCATTATGGTGTAAATAAAAAAATGGACTCCAGATATGAAGGCCCACTTGCCTTGGGGGAGGCACAGCGAGACAAAATGTTTATTTTATAAGTCTTATGCAGCCATTGCATGTAAACAGGCCTTAAACTGGGTTAAGCTCCCAAAAAGAATGCAGATTTCCTCGTTTTTTTTTTTTTTACTGAACTTCACTCTTCCCAATTTTACGCAAACAGTTGAAGTGCTTGCAGGTGTGATGGAAGCGAACTGGAGGATAAGATTCCTGTATATGTTCTCCCTTCTCAGATTAACTGCATCACAGGATCTGCATCATAGAAATGCTGTGCAAAAAGCACCAATATGGTATAAAATAAGTTTGGAAATCATACATCGTAAAACATTTAAATAAGGGCCTCAGGGTGACAAAATGGTCATTACACAAGTGATCGTTTTGTAGGACATTTTATTAAGAGAAAATAATTCTCACATTTTAGTCTGGTTATTATAATGAAAGACTGACTCTGTAAGGTGATTGTTAAGATAATTAGTACTTTGAATTTGCATGGGAATATACTTGCATAAAATATAACAGCATTGCATTTGCATAAATTTTCTCACATTATTTGAAGTGAGGAAGTGTGCATACATAATTGTCATCTTGATAAAAACTTTACACTGAGATACCCAAAGCAGCAGTTGCTGATTGATCGTAGCTCATTATATGACATACATTTAATGCCCACAGAATTCAAAATACTCCTTTCTTTAAAAAAAAAACAAAAACAATAATTGATGAAATGTGATGTGAAGCTATTGTTTGTAGAAATAATAATTGGTCCAAATTTTAAATATGTCGTCACATTATTGGGGTGGGTGAGAATGGAGTGTGGGGATGGGGTGACAAAGGAGGTAGCAGGGATTATATTTCTGTTGCTATATGAGTTAAACAATTGTCTACTTCTGTGTGTCAGTGACTAACATTCTCCACACTGTCCTTTTTTAATTGTTGCTTCAGACCAGGTGTGACTACAATTAGGTATGAATGGGATTGCCTTTCCAAAAGTCAAGTTTTCCTGTTAGTGTTGGATGTAGGGGAACCAAGTTGATATACAATGTGACAGATGTTGTTCTTGCTGTCTTGTAATGTCCTTGTAATTCATGTGAAAGTATAATGTCCTTGTCCTGCATGTCATGGATGGACAATCTCCTTTATTCGCCTGAGATTGTTCTGAAACAAACATATGGCCATTATTTGGAGGAAGGTGTTGTTGGGAAAGGGTGGGGGAAGATAATGATTCTACTTTGTCTCATGAAGTTCCACTTTAGTTTGCTGTGCTGCAATAAGGTAGTATTTTAGGATCAACTCTGTTCTTGGTCAACATCATTGAATTCCAATGGGCTGGCAGGATATCTCAGAGGTAGGCGCATTCACCTTATAGAGCTGTCTAGCCTGGGTTTTAATCTCAAGCAGCTATAAAAAGGACACCCTGGTATTTCTCCTTTCATTATGTGTGCTGTCCATCGGAACTATGTTAAGCTGGAGGACCCACATGTGAGCTTTGGTTGTTGGTGAACGTTAAAAATCTCATGGTGTCTTTTTTGAAGAGTAAGTGAGTTATCAATGACACTGAACAATCTTGAAATTCCTGCCACCTTCAGTCAAATGCCAGGCTTGGCCATCCATCATAGGCAGTACAATCACACAGCACATTATCATTTATCAATGATGCGAAAGATAAACCAGACCTTAGTGTGGGATGCAACTGATAAAGTAAATCAGTATTCTGTACAAGGAGAAATGGAGTTTGATCTTTCACTGTTCGTTCTGCTTTAAATACAATGGCAGAATTTAACAAGAAAAGCGTTCGTAAGCATCCACAGAAATCAAAGCAAGTTACAGATGTCTGCAGCCCATGTAAAATGCCTGCAATATGGAGGATTTGCTGCCATGATGGTGGAGGAGATATTTCTCTTTAAGCACAGTTAATTTGAATTACTAGTGTCAATGGCAAACAAAGGGTTCAACATGTTCTTTCATCATCTTCCAGCATCAAGCGTGCACACCGCTCAAGATTTGGCACTCGTGTTTTAATTGCTACTGAAAGAGAAAGCTCCTGTGATTAGAGCACATGCAACCACCTTCGTAAATGCAATTATGACCAGACAATAAAATACTGGCACACTCTCAAATTAAAACTGTCACATTGCTCAAAAAGACCAGCTTCCTGCGACTCAGTCACAACAAACACGGAGAGGTGACCATGCTTCATGACTTCAGTAACCATACTTAGCAAAGGTTTTTTTTTTAATGTCAGTCGAGGCGATAAAGTACAAAAGGCATGCAAAATATAATTCTGGGTTTATTATGGCTTGGTATAGCAACAGCCATGGACCATTGGGAATTTAGTGAGTCAGGCATCATTAGGTTGGTTACTGGACCTCACGCCTCCTGAATGTTTTTTTGTGGGAAATCTGAAGCTGCTCTTCAATGTTGACCATCATATATAACATTGATTGTTGCAAGATTGATGTTTACAATCAAGGAATGTTCAAACATAGTGTTCAAGTTAGATTCATTAGCTTATCGAAGTTAATGGGGAAGAGTTTGTTCACCATCAAAGGTAAGCATATATCTTCTACTGTAATAGAGGTTGCGTGGCTGTAGTGATGTCAGCAATATTCACTTGTCGATTGGTCATGTAACTGACCAATTGGGTGTGACTGTTTTCCCCTTAACACGTCAATTGGTCGTGGCACTGACCAATTGGTCGTGGCACTGACCAATTGGTCGTGGCCGTTTTTCCCAGCATCATTATTCACTTGTCAACAATGGTCCATGTTAAAAGCATGGCAAATGACTTGCTTTGCTCACCTCGTGTTACCTCACCTCTCACAGTGGTGATTACAATATTAGTGATTATGGTGTGGCATCTTTATCACACGCTTTTCTCACCTCATGTCTCCTCACTCCTCACATTGGTGATTACAATATTGGTGATATGATTACCGTGCGGCATCCTTATCTCACATTTTCTCACCTCGTGACTCATCTTGGTGATTACGATGTTGATCATGGTGCTACACTTGACAATTTCATGTTTCTTTGACTCACTGGATGCAAAGTGGCCATCATTGCTCAGTAGGCCAACACGGGTATCCCCATTCATAGTTTAATGGTAGCAAGTGCTTATCTGCATAATCATAGTATCGCAGATTCGTTGGATGTCATACGCAGAAGAGACACAAGGAGGAGTGTTCATACAGAAGCCTTCGGCTGTTTATTCATTCTAAAAGTTATTTAATTCGACATTTAATTCATTAGATAACTAATACTAATAACTAATAATAAATAATTAAATAAAGAATATTAATTAATTAAATTAAGTAAATTAATTTTTTTAATTAAATAACTTCGAGAAAGTTATTCACTCACTTCAAAAGCTCCAAAAAGCTCCTTGAAATCTCTGTAAAACTGAAAAGGAATGATGTTGTTTTGTGATGACAATACTTCAGAAATGCATTACAGTTCCCCAATAAATCAAATATGATAAATCAAACGAACAGGAAACTGACCTCAAATGGCATCAAAATACTTCATGCAAATGGAACAAATGTACGTGACATGCAATGTCAGGTCAGGTATGGGAGCATGTGCCAGAACAGCACGTCGCTGCGTCCACTTTCCGCCGGTACTCCAGGGGCCTCCATCTGGCCATCCCCCAGGCAGATGCCATCCCATCCCCATCTCCTTGAGATGATGGTCAACCTGTTGCAACCATGAGGTACGTGGTCGACCCACTGGCCTCCTCCCCTCATGAGACTCCCTCGCTGAGAGAATCTGGTGAGCAGGATCAGAGTCAGGAAAACGAGCCACATGTCTATACAGCCGCAACTGATGCTCACGGACTATGCAGGTAACAAATCTCATCCGAGTCTCTCTCAGCAACCGCTTGTTGGATACAAAATCCGACCAGCGATAGCCAAGGATTCTCTGATGAGACCTGGTACCAAAGGAATTAAGTCTCCATCTCAGATCCTTGGTCAGAGTCCAAGTCTCGCACCCATAGAGCAAGACTGGAAGTACCAAGGACCTGAAGACTCGGACTTTCGTCCTCCCGCACAGGTACCGGCAGCGCCACACCCCATGATCCAGTGAATCCATGACTCCCCAGGCCTGACCCAGACGTCGATTGACCTCTGACTCGCAGCCAGCAGAGACATGAATATCACTGCCAAGGAAAGTGAATCTCTCCACGACCTCAACATCCTCACCACAAACAGAAACAGACAGGACAGCAGCATCCAAGATGTCACCGAAAGCCTGGATCTTAGTTTTGACCCAAGAAACCCGTAATCCCAACGGCTCCGACTCCTCATTCAGCACCTCGAGGGCCCCCAAGAGGATGTCTAAAGTCTCCGCAAAGATGACTGCATCATCTGCAAAGTCAAGGTCCGAGATCTTGACATTCCCAAATGACGCACCGCAACTTGATCTCTCCGACATCTTCCCTAGAATCCAGTCCATACAAGTGCTGAAAAGTGTGGGGGCAAGTACACATCCCTGACGAACTCCAGTAACAACTGGAAATAAGTCAGAGATGGTACCACCACACTTCACAGCACTCTCAGTACCAGAGTAGAGTTCAGACATCAGATCGATCAGTTTTGGTGGCACCCCACGAAGACCAAGAATCCTCCAGAGGATATCCCGATTCACTGAATCAAACGCTTTACAGAGATCAACATAGGCTGCAAGCAGCCCCTGCCGAAACTCTCGTCTGCGTTCGGTGAGGACACGAAGTGCAAGGATATGGTCAATCGTTGACCTCTTTGGTGTAAAGCCTGACTGCTCTGGACGCTGGTGCTCAAGCAGATGGTGGCGAACCCTATCGAGAATTATCCGAGCAAAGACCTTGCCCGGCACTGAGAGCAGCGTCACCCCTCGGTAGTTGTTGCAGTCTTGGCGATCACCCTTCCCTTTCCAGAGAGGGACAACAAGGCCCCTCTTCCAGTCAATTGGGATGATGCCTGTGTTCCAGGCAGAGCACAAAACTGCATGCAATGACACGAGTGCAGCATTTCCACCAGCCTTGAGAAGTTCGGCATGGATGCCACAGATCCCTGGAGCTTTGCCCCATTTCAACTGGTTCATCGCAGCCCGTGTTTCCACAAGCGTAGGTGGACCACAGTTGATTCGAGGGGCAGCAACAGGGATTGTAACACCCTTGACGTCCAATTCGACAGTTGGGAGATCAGCCTGGTACAACCGCTCAAAGTAACCGGCCCAGCGGGCCTTCACTTCAGACTCCTCTGTCAAGAGCCTACCACTCTCTGCTCGAACTGTAGTGCTCCGAGGGATGGGCTTGGATGAACATAATGCGCGAATTCCCC
Organism: Eptatretus burgeri; assembly: GCF_056783735.1. Taxonomy (NCBI): domain Eukaryota; kingdom Metazoa; phylum Chordata; class Myxini; order Myxiniformes; family Myxinidae; genus Eptatretus; species Eptatretus burgeri. The sequence continues at coordinate 50,287,359 of NC_140971.1, forward strand.
TGTAAGCGGGACGAGAATCACTTGTCCACAGGTGATGCTCTACCCCCTCACAGATTCCTCGCACATAGGCCTCCTTGTCCACCCTCAGTGCACGTACAGTTTTAAGCCTCAGCTCCCCGAACAGCTCAGCTCTGCCATTCAGCCTGGCCCTGCGACTCTGGTCAATGGTATCCAGTGTCCCTTGAGAGACAAAATTCTTCTTTGCCCTGCGGTGAGCTCCAAGGCATCCACCGGCAACATCAAGGACCGTGGTCTTGAAGGCGCTCCACAACTCTTCAGGACCCCCCAAAGCACCCATACCCCCCAAGTGTCCACTCAGCCTGTTCGCAAACTCCTCAGATACTCTCTCATCCCTGAGCTTGGCAACATCCAGCCTCGGCTGGGATGGTACCATTCTCCAGGATTTAAGGTGCAGCTTTAGAGTTGCTACAACAAGCCTGTGGTCAGTATTGAGGAACTGAGCACTCCGGTAGACCCTGCAGTTCTGGATCATCCTCCAACGACCGTCAATGAGGACATGGTCAATCTCCTTTGCCACACTGCCAGCGTTGGAATACCAAGTCCAGCGATGAGCTTGTGGGCGCTGAAACCATGAACCAGCCACGCTAAGTCCATGACTTCTTGCAAAGTCAAGGAACTTAGTGCTATTCTGGTTCATAGTTCCTGACCCATGGGGACCAACACACACCTCATAACCATCCCTATCAGTTGCAGTCGATGCATTGAAATCCCCCAAGACTAGAAGTGTATCTCGACTGGGGCACTGATCAACCACAGACTCGAGTGTGGCGTAGAATGCATCCTTCACGGTGAGATCACTCGCCTCAGTCGGAGCATAAACAGAGACCAGGGAAATGACACCTAAGGAGTGACGAATCCTTAATCTCATAATACGCTCGTTGACCGGTGTTACCTCAATTATCATTGGGGTCAGCTTATTGGACACAGCTACAGCAACTCCTTGTGTATGGTAACCGTCAGAGCGACCAGTCCAATAGTAGGTGTAACCACCCACCATTATCTCGCCGCAATCCGGTCTCCGAACCTCAGAGAGAGCTGCAATCCCGATGTCCAAACGCTTGAGCTCAGATGATAACAGAGACAGGTGATCATCCTCTCTTAGGGATAGGACATTCCAGGCACCCACCCGAAGGGACCGCCTCAGGTTAACCCAAGGAGACCGCCGTCTGGTGGACGACACCTCAGCACCACTCCGACACACTCTCCCGCAATCTGACCCAGGGATGTTACCCCGTGGTTTTCCTCCTATCAAAGATTGGGGGTCCCGAAGGCTTTGCCCCAATCCCGTCATCCGGTGAGCTGCCCTGCGAAGGGAAGCTGCACAGGAGGTACTCCCACGGAGTGGGTTTTCAGATTTTTTTGCGTTTTTGCGTTTTGCGGAATGAAGGATTTTACGGTGGCTGGAGTGCAAATCCTGCCACCAACCTCCTAATAAGAAGTGACCCAACTGCAGGAGGACGTCCGCAGACACAGTTGGGCACTAGATATGGATGGCCATTGGCTCACAAGGAGCTCCTCCGCCCTTTGACAGGTTTTGTTTTTAATCCTGCTGGGTGTCCATATCCAAACACCCTCCTCACCAGAAAACCTGGTGCGGGAGACGGTTTAGTCGCCGACAACCCGACCATGGAACAGGTTAGTACAGGTTTACATGGTACCTGTAGCAGGTCACAGATCGAACCTGACCTGACAAAAAAAAAAAAATGCAATGCATTGACATGAAAACGCGTACAAAATATATTCCAATCTTTCTTACGACATGAAGTCTTACAATTAGCTACATAGAGAGATATACTGACCACTTTAGTCCTCCTTAATGAGTTGCGCTTGTATGTAGAAAAAACGTAGAATGGGCCTGGTCACACTGCTGGCCTCGTGGCTCAATATGAACCTCACAACGCAGTATAGGAAAACCAATGCTCAAGCAATACAGCAGGCAGCTATGCAACAAGGCCATGAAGACCAATGAAAATTTGGTCCAATGGACCAACGGGCTCATAAGTGATTCTAAAGAGCAAGTCTAAAGGATAATTCAGCAGGGTGGTTTTAAAGGGGTCTAAAGGGTAATTCTGAAGAGTTCTAAATGGTTTTAAGGAATAATTATCTATCTATAATTCCAGCAATCTGTGTGTGTGTGTCTGTGTGTGTGTATGTGTGTCTGTGTGTGTGTCTGTGTGTGTGTCTGTGTGTGTGTCTGTGTGTGTGTGTCTGTGTGTGTGTGTGTCTGTGTGTGTGTCTGTGTATGTGTCTGTGACCACTGTTTCTCGACAACCGCTGGTCCGATCTTGCCAGATCTTGAAACTTGCCAGATATATTGCTGGGGACCTGAGGATGTGCCTTGTCAAGGTTTGATATTAATCGGACAAGTGCTTCCCAAGTTATGGCCATTTATTTACCAATCAATGACAGGAACCGTTGCTGCAGCCATTATATATCAACCAATGACAGGAAGCGTTGCTGCGTAGCCATGGTCGATGGTGAATAGAAACTCAGCCGCGTTCGCCATGACGGGTTTTTTCCTCTCATCTCCTCTCCTCTTCTCTTCTCTCCTCTCCGTGTTTTTCCTTGCGAAAAGGCAAAATACGTTGGCGCTAATTGAATAATTGGCCATTAAAAGCCTCCGTATTCTTGCCCTGGACGAGGAAACAAAGAAGAAGTGCCGTTTCCTCAGCGATGTTTATGAAGATATGCTAACGAGATAAAGGTGTGTACAATGTACATGGAGACGATTTTTTTATTATTATTATTTATTTATTGAAGAAAAATTGTTCCAAAAATAATTTATCAAAAAAAGTGCACAACTTTTTTTTGTTTCCAATTCTCAAAACGCTTTGGCCTTTGGAAGTGTAAAGGAATTCAGCTCCACTCAGCATGCTTGCCAACGAAATACATCTCAATTTGGTGGTAAAAACGATTCACAACGACGGGTTTCCTTACTCATTGCTCTGCAGTCTGCATTCAACCCCTTCATTTGTCATCTTATTGACCTCATTTCATCTATCAATAATTCCAGCAATGTGTGTGTGTGTGTGTGTGTGTGTGTGTGTGTGTGTGTGTGTGTGTGTGTGTGTGTGTGTGTGTGTGACCGCTGTTTCCCGACAACCATTGGTCCGATCTAATTGAAACTTGCCAGCTATATTGCTGGTGACCTGAGGATGTGCCTTTTCAAGATTTGATATTAATCGGACAAGTGATTCCCAAGTTATGGCCATTTATTTACCAACCAATGGCAGGACACGTGCTGCGTAGGCGTGGCCGATGCACCATTTAGTTACCAATCACAGGACACGTTGCTGTGTGGGCGTGGCTGCGTAGGCTGGTGCAGGCTGGTGCAGGCTGGTGCAGGCTGGTGCAGGCCGGCCGACGATGACATAACATGCCGTGCTGGTTACGATGGGGATCGATCGGTGCCTTAGTTACCGTGGGGTAGGAGTGCCAATGGTAAATGGCAGCGAATGTCATGGCAAGCAAAGACAGGGAGGTAAACTTGATTTTAATTAACTCTGTGTGTAAGTATCACAGCAGTTGTTACTTCAATGCAAGCGATAATTTGTGGAATGATGTGAACATTCCGTACAGGCATGCACTACCTTTGGATAGTGATGACTTACTATATTCTAATAATTTCTCGATTTCTTATCCGCATTTATAGATAAACACAATGCCCCAATCCAGTCGTCGTTTATGAGAGCGAAGGAATGGCCTGTGTGGTTGTTTGAAAGTTTTTTTTTTTGCATGTACGGCCATGCACATATGGGCACGCGAGAGCGAAGGAACGGCCTGTGTGGTTGTTGTTTCTGGCACGCGGTTTGAAACTTTTTTTTATATTTTTTTGTATGTACGGCCATGCACGTATGGGCACGCATGTACGGCCATGCACGTATGGACATGCACGTACGGACACGCACGCACGGCCACACGAAAGCGAAGGAACGGCCTGTGTGGTTGTTTGTGGCAAGCGGTTTTAAAGTATATATATATATATATATATATATATATATATATATATATATATATATATATATATATATATATATATATATATATATATATATATATATATATATATATATATATATATATATATATATTTTGCACTTACAGCCACGCACGTACGGGCACGTGAAAGCGAAGGAACGGCTTGTGTGGTTGTTGTTTCTGGCACTCGGTTTGAGTTTTTTTTTGCGGGGGGCGAGGGGGGGAGGGTTTGCACGTATGGCCATGCATCTACGGGCATGCACTAGTAAAAGGTAATTCTAAAGGGTATTTCTCAAGAGTTCTAAAGGGTTATTCAAATGGGTTGGAAGGGGTAATTCTGAAAGGTATTTCTTAAGGGTGTTTCAAAAGGGTGGTTCGAAAGGGTAATTCTAATAGGTTCTAAATGATAATGCTGAAGGGTTCTTCAGGGTAATTCTGATGGGTTCTCAAGGGTAATTCCCAAGGGTTCTAAAGATTAATTCCCAAAGGTTCTAAAGGGTAATTCCCAATGGTTCTAGAGAGTTCTAAAGGGTAATTCTGATGGGTTCTAAAGGGTAATTCCCAAGGGTTCTAAAGGGTAATTCTAGAGGGTTCTAAAGGGTAATTCTGATGGGTTCTAAAGGGTAATTCCCAAGGGTTCTAAAGGTTAATTCCCAAGGGTTCTAAATGGTAATTCTGAAGGGTTCTAAAGGGTTATTCTAAAGAGTACTAAAAGGTAATTATTGTGGCTTCTAATGGGTGTAAAGGGTAATTCTGAAGGGTTCTATAGGGTAATTCTAATGGGTTCTAAAGGATAATTCCCAAGGGTTCTAAACGGTAATTCTGAAGGGTTCTAAAGGGTTATTCTAAAGAGTACTAAAAGGTAATTATCGTGGCTTCTAATGGGTGTAAAGGGTTATTCTAAAGGGTTCTAAAGGATAATCCCCAAGGGTTCTAAAGGGTAATGCTTCTGGGTTCTTAAGGGGAATTCTGATGGGTTCTCTCAAGGGTAATTCCCAAGGGTTCTAAAGGTTAATTCCCAAGGGTTCGAGAGGGTAATTTAATGGGTTCAAAAGGGTAATTCTAAAGTGTTCTAAATGGTAATTCTGAAGAGTACTAAAAGGTAAGTCTCATGACTTCTAATGGGTGTAAAGGGTAATTCTAAAGGGTTCTAAAAGGTTATTCTCATGACTTCTAATGGGTGTAAAGGGTAATTCTAAAAGTTAATTCTAATTGGTTCTAAAGGATAATTCCAAAGTGTTCTGAAGGGAAATTCGAATGGGTTTCATTCGTTTCTCGGCTTTGCTTATTTCATATTAAAAATGGCAAACTGAATCACTTCCTTCATATATGGATGCAATTTTTTTTTAATCCTTGAAATGCTTTAAATTGAAACATTAACTTAAACTTGTCCCACCACTGGGTACAGGTACTTTTGCTTGTCTACTAAATATAAATGTAAGTTCGTTTTTACCAGCAACGTGTTGCAGGTCTGCAAGAGCTCTGCATCGTTTTTGTTGTAGTTCTTGTTGGGGGTCGATTTTTGAAATGTGCACTTATTCGTCGGACAGCTGCTGGACCCCACCCACGTTTGTCACTTGACTCCAACCACCATGATGCTCAAACAAAATAATACTGTATTATACAGCCATCATCTTGGTTTTATTTTCGACTTAAGACATCAGACCAGTAGGCTTGTGCTGATTATACAATGCCCAGGTATGTTGCATTATATTTCCATTGGCTTTGTTTGGGTCAAGTGTTACTCACGATGAGGGAACCCAAAAAATATCTAATCAATGTCAAATAAAAATGATTAGTAAGGTTAAATCAAGTTTGTCAGCATGCACCGTTTTGCTCCCTTTGAGTCAGCTCCGTTTTAAAAAAAAAAGGTGTTAGGTAATTTTTGCACAGCTTCCCATGAGCGTATGATGAATCAGCTCGATCTGATATAACCATGGCGGAGATTGACATGGATAAGAAGTGTCGAGTTAATCTTTTAATAGCGCATTAAATGTGTGTTTCCCACTCGGCCCATTACCGGATTTTGTCAAAGGTTGTAACCATTGCACGGTCAATCTTGTTGGGCGATGTATGCATGTATCTGTGGGTGGACTGCCTTTGCCCCACTAGTTGGACAGCTGGCCTGACTCCACCTACAATTCTGCCATTTTGTGAAGGTGCATATAGGCCTATGGCTTTAGGCCTCAGACTTCTGGCATCAGCCATGGCCCAATGCAATTGGAATTATCCGAGATGTACAACCATGATGTATGAAATACCAGCAAGGGTACCCGGCATTGCAATGCCGGGTTCCTCCTTCCGACCCTTGCCCTGCCACCTTACCCCCTCCCTACTCTCACCCACCCTCCAGACTCTCACCCTAACCATTCCCTTCCCACTTCCACCCTTTCCCTCCCTCCAGACTCCAACCCCACTCCTTCCCTTCCTCCTGCCACCCCACCGCACCCCTCCCTCAAGAGTCCCACTCCACCCATTCCCCTCCCTCCTCCCATGAAGGGACCCGGTGTTGCCGTACTACCACATCTTTTGTACCACCACAACTAAGCACATATTTAGAGAAAAACATTTTATTTTTGAAGCTGCAGAATATTGGACAAAAATATGAAACAAAATTGAATATATATATATATATTGTAATGCTTTTGGGTTCCAATATTGAATGTTTTTTTTTTTCCATCAAGAGCCAGATCATGCAAATTGTTTGATGTTCCAACTCTAGAGCAGCTTCCCACATAAAATTGACCAAGTGAAAAAGATACTTGAAAAATGTTTTGTTGTCAGACAATCAGAATGCACTCTCCAAACAACTAAATAGGAATACTGATCAAAATTGCTTGTTTTAAAATTATTGCAATTGAGTGGGAATTTTACAAGGTGTAAATTAATTAATACACTACACATCGGGGTCTGGTCATCTTCTTTTTTCCTATGCAGCACAAGACTGCAAGTGGCATGATTGACTGAGGGTGTGGTAGTGTTGCTGATGCAGTACCCCTGTAGGTCAAAGCAAGAATTTGGAATTTGGCCAGGATGCCGGGATAGCTCCCCGATTCTTCACGAAGGACACCAGAAAGGGATCTTTGATGCCCAGTTCTTCGTCCATCTGAGGGACAGCACACAGATTGTTGAATCAACCTGTCTGTGAAACACTGGGATGGCAGTTTATAGATGGGTTGAGATCCAAACCAGGGCTAGGCAGCTTTGAGCAAGTGTGCATACCTCTCAGCCATCTTACCGTGGAGTGGGGATGCTTTCCTTTGTAGCCACTGAAAATATTTTTGAATTCTTTCTTGAACACGAAGTTCACTTTACTCATTCTAATCCTATAATTTATTTTGCCTTCCTTACTCCGGGGATTTCCTCATGGAGAACTGAGCCACGGTCACCGTATCCACTGCTTGTGCCACAGGAGCTTTCAACTGCTTTAAAATTATTTCCATGACACTCAATGAAGTTACACTCCAGGCATATCACTGAATTTGTTTTGTCATTTTTCACAGAGAACTCCAAGCCAAGCGCGGAGCTGTGTAATTGTGAACGGGGTCTAATCCTTAAGAATTTTTATTATGACAGACTGCTCTGAAAGTTTCAAACACATCAACCAATTACAATACTTCAGTTTTAAGATACAAATCATGATATTCTCCAAGATTCTTTATATTAAATTTCTCCCAAACCTTTTTAGCGTGTGTATAATCTCCATCGGAAATATGAGTTTTATTTAACTTTCCATAGAAACTTTCCCTTGAAGGAAGTTGTGTCTCTTTAAACTTCTCAAATGAATCCATATAGTCATACGCATATATTCCCTTTTGTCAAGATCAGATAAGAGATCAATCTGTTCTTGATTTGAGAAATATGATTTAAGACTTGGGAAGTTTTTAATATTTGATACTAAGTTATATAATGGACTTGACATAAACTTGTATGTGTCAAGAAATCTGATATGGGTTATGGGGGATGTATGAATTGTGTTTGTCAATGAGATGTATTTTTGATCTGTGTTAGGATGGCAGAAATATCTCCAGATGTCTTTGAAAGTTCATTTATAAATAGATGTGTGTCATAGTGAGCATTGTTGTGAAGAAAGACAGGAATAAAATTTGGAGGCTTGTAATTAAGATTACAACGGGAATGAGCAGGACGTCTATATTTACCAGTAAGATGACAGTGATCCCTAACCTTGGCCTCTCCCTCAATTTTCTCCTCACAAATATGACAGATACTGTTCTTTCTAAATTCCTTTTTCTCTCCCTTTGTTAATGACATTGGTTTATAGGTTTTCACCATTATTTCTCTTAGTCTTATACAGTCTTTTTCCAATCATCCTACAAACTCCCCTGAGACATCTTCTCCTCAATAATGTTCTAACTTGTTGTACTCATCACCAACAGATGATTTTATATAATAACAGAAACCACAAGGAGTATGTTTTTGATATTTATTTGTGTATGATTTATTTGTATTTGGAGAAACAGCATCTATCTTTTCAAGGATACTTTCAAAAGCAGCATATATCACAAACAGATGTTTCATAGATTTGTTAACATCTTTGAATGATATGTTTGAACCTGCTTTTGGTAAATTAATTATGGTTGAGTTATGATTACTACAATATTTTGAATGTTGATTTAATCGTTATTTTGTGTGAAAGGAGTTGAGACATCTCTTACAATGATACGTTTTACATATTCTCTTATATAGTTGTGATTTGGTTAATCTTGAGAAATTTTTGATGAAAGCATAATGTAATTTTTCCTTTGAAGTAAAGTGGAGAAGGTCAATGTGTGTTTCATCATTTTTATAGTTGTTTAAAATTTTTAATATATGAACATTGTTTGTATCCGTTAATCCATATACATTAACAGATAGATTATTCATTTTCTCAAATTTAGGAATATCTCTCAATGACATTGGAAACTTCAAATCTTTAACATTTAATGTATTCTCATATTTCTAATAATGTTCAACCCTTTCAGGATTCCATTGTGGAGAATGTAAGTGAGCAAGAACAGACCAAAGAAAACATTTATTATCTTTGTTTTGAATATTAACAACCGCTTTCTTAAGTTTTATTTCTTTTGGTAAATCAATATAAGAAATAGCTTGTAAGAGGATCTGATTTTAAGATGTGTATATCTAAAAAGATTATTTTTGTAATAGTAAATCCATGACCTACTAAAGTGTTATCAACATCTTGTTCTTATCTCTGGAGATCATCGTAAACATCACATCTTACAAAATCTTGAAATGATGAGATAAAGTGAGGGTTTGTCCTCATATAGGGAGTAGTTTCATCATCTTGTCTTACCATTTTCAATTTTACTCCCATTTCAAACTTAAAAGTTTTCATTTCCCTTAATATGTTTTTAATTATAGTTTCAATACTTTGTTTAACCATATCAACAGGTTCCATGATTAAAGATGGTCCAGAGTCTTGAAGAGGAAACAATCTTATTTTTATTTGCCCTTTAAATGCCCCATCAGTGTTTTCAATGCAGAATTTAGCTTCCCTTTCTTCATTGTTCTGATGTTTGAATTGAATGATTGAAGGTGCTTATTATAAATAATTTTAAGAATATCATTATCACATCTATCACAATGTTTTGTTTCTTGGTCAAGTGGAGATATTTGTCTGAAAATATTGAATGTGTGTTTGTTGATTTTAAAGGTGTTTTTTACAATATTTATATTCATGATTACAAACATCGGAGTATGTTGTATTCACCATATTTATCTATCTATAATTCCAGCAATCTCTGTGTGTGTGCCTGTGTGTGTATCTGTGACTGCTGTTTCTCGATAACCGCTGGTCCGATCTAATTGAAACTTGCCAGATATATTGCTGGGGACCTGAGGATGTGCGTTTTCAGATGTTTGATATTAATCGGACAAGTGCTTCCCAAGTTATGGCCATTTATTTACCAACCAATGACAGGAACCGTTGCTGCGGCCATTTTATATCAACCAATGACAGGAAGCGTTGCTGCGTAACCGTGGTCGATGGTGAAGAGAAACTCAGCCGCGTTCGCCATTACGCGTTTTTTTCTCTCCTCTCCTCTCCTCTCCTCTCCTCTCCTCTCCTCTCCTCTTCGTGTTTTTCCTTGCGAAAAGGCAAAATACGTTGGCGGAAATTGAATAATTGGCCATTAAAAGCCTCCGTATTCTTGCCCTGGATGAGGAAACAAAGAAGAAGTGCCGTTTCCTCAGCGATGTTGTTTATTAAGACGTGCTAACGAGATAAAGGTGTGTACAATGTACATGGAGACGATTTTTATTATTATTTATTTTTTGAAGAAAAATTGTTCCAAAAATAATTTATCAAAAAAAGTGCACATTTTTTTTTGTTTCCAATTGTCAAAACGCTGTGGCCTTTGGAAGTGTTAAGGAATTCAGCTTCACTCAGCATGCTTACCAACGAAATACATCTCAATTTGGTGGTAAAAACGATTCACAATGACGGGTTTCCTTACTCATTGCTCTGCAGTCTACATTCAACCCGTTCATTTGTCATCTCATTGACCTCATTTCATCTATCTATAATTCCAGAAATGTGTGTGTGTGTGTGTGACCGCTGTTTCCCGACAACCAGTGGTCCGATCTAATTGAAACTTGCCAGCTATATTGCTGGGGACCCGAAGATGTGCCTTTTCAAGATTTGAAATTAATCGGACAAGTGATTCCCAAGTTATGGCCATTTATTTACCAACCAATGGCAGGACACGTGCTGCGTAGGCATGGCCGATGCGCCATTTAGGTACCAATCACAGGACACGTTGCTGCGTGGGCGTGGCTGTGTAGGCCGGTGCACGGCCGGCCGCCGATGACGTCACGTCATGGTTACGATGGGGATCGATCGGTGCCTTAGTTACGGTGGGGTAGGAGTGCCAATGGTAAATGGCAGTGAATGTCATGGCAAGCAAAGACAGGGAGGTAAACTTGATTTTAATTAACTCTGTGTGTAAGTATCACAGCAGTTGTTACTTCAATGCAAGCGATAATTTGTGGAATGATGTGAACATTCCGTACGGGCACGCACTACTTTTGGATAGTGATGACTTACTATATTCTAATAATTTCTCGATTTCTTATTCGCATTTATTGATAAACACAATGCCCCAATCCAGTCGTCGTTTATGAGAGCGAAGGAATGGCCTGTGTGGTTGTTTGAAAGTTTTTTGTTTTTTTTTGCATGTATGGGCACGCGAGAGCGAAGGAACGGCCTGTGTGGTTGTTGTTTCTGGCACGCGGTTTGAAAGTTTTTTTTTTTGTATGTACGGCCATGCACATATGGGCACGCACATACGGCCATGCACGTACGGCCATGCACGTACGGCCATGCACGTACGGCCATGCACGTACGGCCATGCACGTACGGCCACGCACGTACGGCCACGCGAGAGCGAAGGAACGGCCTGTGTGGTTGTTTCTGGAAAGCGGTTTTAAAGTATATATATATAAAAACATATTCTTATTTTTTTTGCACGTACACCCACGCACGTACAGGCACGTGAAAGCGAAGAAACGGCTTGTGTGGTTGTTGTTTCTGGCACTCGGTTTGAGTTTTTTTGCGGGGGGGTGGGGGAGGGTTTGCACGTACGGCCACGCATCTACGGGCATGCACGAGTATAATAAAACTTTGGTTAAAATAAAATGTTCTTGATAAAAACTTTGTTTACTTTAAAGGTGAATCTGTGCTAAAAAACCATTTTATCCTCCAACTTTTTCACTTAATAAATACAAGGTGTCAAGACACAAAAGACAAGTTTCATTCAATCTCTTCATTTGCAAAAGATACTGAGAAATATGTCAAGGATGTGAAATTGAACAAAGATAAATATAACAACAATTGGATAAAAACAATTATGGTGAATAATATGAGTTCTTCAATTTCCTTCAGTGGAAGGGCTTTTCATATATCTGGAAGAACATCAATTAAAGTATCTCTAACAAAAGTTTCTCCTCTCCTTCTGGTAATATATTCAAAACTAGAAAAAGCAATGAAATAAGATAAAGTATCAAAAAATAAAAACCTTATGGATGAAGCTTTAGAAAGAAAAGATAAGACCATCTGTAATATGCAAGGAGAAATTTGTATTTTTTTCAACAACCCCAAAGATTTAAATCCTGATGAAATTAAGGATGTTAATATATCAGGTGAAATGACATTTCGTTGAATAGTAGTTGAGGATCATTTTAAAATTACCTTTAATAAAAAAATGTAGTAGTTGAATCTGTTAATGAAAAAAGTATATAGTAATCGATGGTAATGTTTTTTTTTTCTACTAATTAAATACGAGTCATTATTCAACTGAAGATTTTGAAGATTATGAGAGTGATTATGATACCGAGAGTTTTTGTACAAAGGAAAGGTATGATACTGAGAATTTGTGTTCAAACGATAGTTCTGAAAGTCGTTTTATAGATTATTGTGAAAGGATGAACTTCAGTTTAAGTTTAGTTTTACTTTATAAATATGAATAATTCACGATATTTTGAGCCTCTTGAATTCGCTGATTCTCCATATGACAAATTTGAGAATTGTCCTGCACGTGATAGAGTGGGATTAAACTCAGAGTGAAAAGCCTATAAACAATGTATATTCTGTGATTATGTTCTAATTAATGATAATAAAAAATAGAAAAATGAAAATAATTCTTTTAGATTTACACCAAAAATGAATTACTTTGCAAGATTGATTAGAGAGATGAATGTAAAGTATGAGGGTGATAACACACCTTTCCATACAAGGGAAGAAACTGAACGTATTAGAGAAATGTTCAAAGGATTGTTGTTATATATTATTCACGATTGCCCTTTTCAGGGAAATATCAACACAAGATATTGCATCAATAAAATGATGAATTATCTTGAAATTAAACCCGAACTTCGGTTAAAATATAGTGTCTAAAAAAAGCCAATAACAAATTAAATAACCTGTTGTCCAACTATATAAATGAATGATTTTTTTAACCCATTTGGGAAAATAAGATAAAATTTAACAATCATAAAAATCTTCCAAATTCATTAAGATGTCTCATAGTTGGTTCAAGCGGATGTGGAAAAACCTGCTTGCTTTTGAAGATGTTCCTGACTCCCAACTTTTTAGATTATGATAATTTAATAATTTTCACAAAGTCGAGTTTTCAACCAGAGTATTAACTACTCTCACAAGGTCTTAATGCTGGTCTTCAAAAAGAAGATATGATCTGTTTATTTAAACTTCAAAACAATCTAAATGATTATAACATTGAAGATATAATACAACTATTTTGTGATACACAGAGATATAAAAAGAAATTAAAACCGATAACTTGTATTCTGAGAGATAATACGGATGATATATCTTCTCCCCCAGATTTGGATAAATCAAAAAGAACCTCGTTATCTTTGATGATTGTGTTAATGAAAGAAACCGAATGGTAATGGACAGCAACTACCCAGGAGGGAGACATTCTTCTTGTAATTGTATTCAACTTAGTCAATCATACTTTCAACTTCCTCATTGTTCCATCAGAAACAATGCTAATACTTTTATTTTACTCAAGTTAATTTCAATAGATATAAACAATTTTTGGAGAGATATTTGTTCTACATTATGTCGAAAAAGGAATTTGGGGATTACATGAAGCACACTATTGAAAAATATAAATATCTTATTGTGAAACAAGATGAGATATTAAGGGATATATTTTTTGTTTTATAAACAATTACATATATAAATCACAACTATTATTATAAATGTTATGGGTAAATTTGCTTCTGGAAAAATCTTTCATAAATCAAGGTTCTTGTATAGTACAAATGAGAATAAGGTAAATTTACTTTAAAGACACCCCATGATATGCATTGTATCAACAACGAGAGCAATAAGACCTGGAGAAGTAAAAGGTGAAGATTATCACTATATTTCAGTGGAGGAACATATGCGATAGAGGAATGAAGGTCAAATATTTGAGGAGGTTTCTCTTGGTACAACAAAATATTCACATTGTAAGAGTGAGTTAAAGAAACTAAAATCTGTTGGTCTTGGGATATTAGAAACTAATCCAGAAGGAATGAGGCAAATTTTTAAACATCTGAGTGGGGTTAAGATTTTCTCATTCGGTTTTGATGATGATGAAGAAACTCAACGCAGACCTATGAAAAACAGAGATGCAAGTATTAATGAAGAAGAAATGACAACTCGTATTAATGTTAATAAAGAATTTGATGAAATATTTAAAGAAAACGATTTATTTGAACACATCTACTTTAATGATGAAGAAAAGGAAAATTTCCCTGTTGATCCTTACAATTCATTGAATGATATTTTCCAATAAATAAATGGATGCAAAAGAAAGAGCAATAAGATTAAAGGAACAGCAAGAGTTGGTTTCAAAAGTTGTAAAACAACAAGAAGAGAAAAATAAGAAACGCAAACAGAAACGAACGGGTGAAGAAGCATTTGAAAGAAAACAAGAGAAATTTTTTAAACCACTTTTAAAAACTTCCCAAGAAAAAATTATAGATGTTTCCACAGTTCCCACAATAGAATATACTCCTAAAAAACTTCAAATGTTAAAAGATTTCAGTCAAATGACTGAGGAAGAATTTGAGCATTTAGGAGAATTAGAATAAGATGATGAAGGATTATTTCAACAACTGGAAGAGATTAATAAACCCCCTGATTATATTGTGAATGCTCTTCAAAACAATGAATATTCAGCGGAATCAAAAACCAAAGCAGGACTCATTCCAACAGAACAGCCAGCAATATTTCATCTTGTTCAAGAAAAGGTATTGATATTTAATGATGAATTAAGGTTCTTGAGTTCTGCCCAACCTCCTTTTAAACTAACTCCGAGATTAATGTTTCTTCTCACAAAAGATGGAAGAGAAGGTTCAACTTTGAGGGATGAATCAAAGTATTTTGATAAACCATTGGATATGAAAAATAATGATGATAGAGTAAATATTGATCTGCCGGACAAAGATAATTATAGGGTTAGTCTTTCTGGTAAAAGTAGGAAGAATGAGAAGGAGAAACACATTATTCAGGCTTTAACTATCCTTGGTTCAGGTTTTAGTTTTCTTCCAAATGACCCATAACAATTAGTTAATAGACTGTTATTGTTGTTCCGTCATAAGAAGGCTGGAAATAACAATTGCTTTCATGAAGCATCAGCTATTTTAGACCAGTTGATTAACATGAATATAATTACTAAATGTCAATACAAAGACATTTTATCTCATATTAAATAAGATGAGAAGCACAATCCTTAATTTTAATTTCACAACAAGCGACCACACATCTTCATTCCCATACCCATTACAACTTAACACAACAAAAAAAAAAAATGAGGCTTCTTTATTGTCCATGGAAAGTTATTATACCATATTTAATATATCTGAGAAAAATGACAAGTTTAGTTATAATCCGGGAAGTGGATACAAAACGATAACAGTTTCACCCGGGGCATATGAGATTTTTCAAATATCTTCCGAAATTGTTCGTCTCATGAATGAACAGGGTGATGAACCAAAAAATATTGTTATAGCTATTCAAAAACATACTTCAAAATCAACGATTAAACTTCAAAATAACTACAAGGTTGATTTCACAATTGATAATTAATTCATTTAGAGAGTTATTGGGTTTCTCCTCAAAAAAGATTGAAACTAATGGGATGTTTTACAGTGACAATCTCATTCAAATATCCTCAGGAATAACTTCGGTATTAATTCAGTGTGATTTGATTGATGGTGCTTATAATGATGGAATTCAAACAAATACAATATTTTCATTCAGCGCACACTCAACCCCAATTGGATATAAATTCAATATGAAACCCAAAAAACTGGTTTATCTCCCTGTGTCAGGAAAAACCATACACAGAGTAAATTTTAGGGTAATCGACCAAGATAATCGTATGATTTCTTTTAATGGAGAAATTATATCCATCAGAATTCACCTACGTGAAATTTTCCAAAAATTAAATACGATGGTTTTTGTGAGGAAACACGAGTTGGGAAAATATAAAATAATTACAGGGGATGGGATGTTCCTTTCCCCATACTACAAGGGTGAAGGTATGTATCTTGGTAGAAGATACTTCAAACGTAAGAGACAAAGGGGTGTCGGACATCAATTTAAGGAGATGGGATAAGTGATGCTCTATTGGGTATAGGTTCAACTATTCTTCAACATAAAGACCTAATTGGTTCAACTGCTTCTGCTGTGGGAAATGTATCGGGTGCTATAAAGTGTATAAAAGATGCCCAAAAGGAATCTCATAAATTACAAGCAATAAAAGAAATTAAGAAATGCAAAACTCAGTTGTCTCCCCAAGAACGACAGAAAATAAGTAAAATACTTGGGTCAGATTTTCAAAAGTTTTAACATATGTTTTCCTAAATAAATACAAGTATGGAAGCAATTTGTAGTATCTATTATTTGGATGATACATTGTCATCTCAAACTCCACGAAAAAAGAAGATTATTTCAAGGTAGATGCAACAACTGGAACAGACTGGAATACAAATGGAACAAAAAGTTTTGAAATAAATAATCAACGAACTTATTTGAATCTATCCGAAATGTTCTTGTTGTGTAAATTTACATTCACTAAGGCTGCGACAAACACAAACGCTACACTCGTAAATGATTTCTTCTGGAAAATGTTTGATAGTGTTCGTTTGTACATTGGAACACAAGAAGTTGAAGCGGTTGATTTTATCTCTGCTGTATCTGAAATGATGAAATTTACACTATATTCATTCAGTGATAGAATGGGAAAGGGGTTGTCGAAGGTTTTATTTCTGATATGTCAACGGGAACAACCACAGACCCTGGATATACTCAAAGGAAAGGAACGTATACTGATGAGACAAAAGCAGTTAATAGTTTTACTGTGGCAGTTCCTCTTAAAGGTATATTTGGATTTTGTGATTATGATAAAGTTCTGTATGGTCTTAAAATTAGATTTCAACTACAAAGAAATGATAATGAAAATAGATTACTTTTTGGAGTTGGTCATGCTTTTGGTGATTAGAATAAATTTTTAATTGATGAAATTAGTTGGTATATTATTGAATACACTCCTAATCTTAAAACAGAAGAAATGTTGAATAGAATACTTAACTGAAAGAAACCACTCGATGTATCATACCTTAAAAGAAGATGTCAACATGTTAAACTGAACCAAACCACCTACACATGGAATTGGGTGTTCTGGAAGGAAAGCCACGATATCTGTGGATCATTTTTTAAAAAACCAGTTGGTTATACTGCTACTGATAAGAATAATGCATTGAGTGATAATGCCAAGGTGAAACAACTTCGTGTTTCTCGAGATGGAACATTTTGTCCACGAGATAGATTGGAAATTAATTGGGGAAAAAAATGATTATGCTGAAGCATACAAGTCTTACCAAAAGGTGTGTAAATGTAATGGAAATAAAGAACCTATTTTGGACATGACAGCATTTAAAAGTTTGTATACAATCTATGCGTTTGATCTGAGTGCTCAAAAGGAAACTATAAAGTCTAAACGAGTGGATACTTCCTTATACATTGAAAGAGGAGAGAGTGAAGAAGTTGATACATATTGTTTGCTTTTGGAAGAAACAGAATTACAGATTAATACAGATAATGGTGTTATGATTTGTCTCACGTAATTTTTTTTTTCAATAAATGAGTGGTAAAGTACCAAATGGGGTATACGTTAATCAAATCAATCTTCATAAACTGTCGTCTTGTGTTCAAAATCAAAAGCCTTACATGATTAACGATAATACAATTCAGAGAAAAGGAGCAGTAAGAATTCATGTTTTGCTCACAAGAAGAACAGGTGAAAAACCTTGAACGATACTGGCTCACTTCAAATTAAAATGTCAAAACCAATGATGAAAAAATATTCAATAAGAGAGATGAGTATAGGAATTCTCCCATTTCTAATTCCTTTATTTGCTGGTTGAATTGTGGCTGGAGCATTGACGGGTGGTATTTCAGCAGCGGTGAAAGCTTCCAACGAAAGGAAGGCTCAACTCCAGGCTCAAAAAGAATTGGAAAGACATCAGAAAGAGTTGGAGAAACAAATTATTGGAAGTGGTGTAATTGTAGATTTTGATGAAAAACATGAAAGTTTGCCTGATAAAGCGAGATTGTTAGTTGGAGATATGCTTTCTTCTATCGCACAAGCAGGGGTAAAATTAACTAAAAGTGGTAATGGATTATATCTTTCTAATAAATAAATTAGCATTGATGAGTGATTGTATTCTCTGCAAATTCTTTAAACATCAAATTACAACTTGTCAAATATTGTAAGAAATTAAAAATTCATAATGTGGTTATTTGTATGAGAGATGAATTAACAAACATGTCTAAACTACAAAGAATATTATTATGAACTTAGAAAATAATAATGGGAACAGTTCTCATTGGGTTTGTATTTTTAATAGTCAAGATAAATATTATTATCCCACCCCCTGGAGGGAGGGAGCGGGATATTTTAATTGTCCAGTTTATTTGTGTGTTTGTTTGTTTGTCTGTCTGTCTTTTAGCAACTTTACAGCAAAACAGCTTTCGCAAACACTTTCAAATTTTATCCACAGGTGGGCAATGAACCTTGGATGACCCCATTAACTTTTGGATCCAAATGGATCAAAAGTCAAAGTCAAGGTCACAAAAAGATCAAAATCGTTTTTCGCTCATAACTTCGTCAAAAATGGTTTAATTGACTTCAAACTAAGACTAAAATATTCCTTTTTATATTCTTTAGAATCAACATTCAGGTTAAGGATGTATCAGATTTTAACTTGATCCCCAAAATAACTTTATGCCTTAAATGGGTGGGATTTGTTGTGGCTGGCACCACTTGTTTCGATAGTTTTGGTCTTCCACCACCAGTTGAAGTCATAAAATTCTTACAGAATGGTGTTTATCAAACATTTCAAGTCGAAGAATTAAATTCCAAGTGTTGTGGTCAATTATGTCTATATGTGTTATTTCAACTCAACAAAAATAATTTTTTTTAATGACATTATTTTTAATCCAATATAAATGACTGATGTTGGGAAAGATGGTTTTATCTCTGGTGTCCCAAGAACTGGATATTGATTTATGTAATTATTACACAAAGGCACAGGCTGAACGACAGAAATATAGTATAACAAAAAATATTAATACGAAAAATGCTTATATATTAATAAATTATCCAAGCCCGACTGACGCGAATTACCTTGTGAGATTAAGTGATTTATCACATATATATATATATATATATATATATATATATATATATATATATATATATATATATATATATATATATATATATATATATATATATATATATATATATATATATATATATCCTTAAATAAAATGGCTGTGTATTCCAAAGATACAGAAGTGTTGATTTTATCTCCAGGTCATACAGAATTCACAGTTCCAATTAAAAGAACATTATAAAAAGAAGGGCGTATCGTTTGTATGAGAATAGAACAATGGGGGTATGATATAAATGATTTAGGGTATAATTCAGGTCTGGGAGCATGTGCCAGAACAGCGCGTCACTGCGTCCACTTTCCGCCGGTACTCCAGGGGCCTCCGTCTGGCCATCCCCCAGGCAGATGCCAGGCCCATCCCCATCTCCTTGAGATTATGGTCAACCTGTTGCAACCATGAGGCACGTGGTCGGCCCACTGGCCTCCTCCACTCATGAGACTCCCTCGCTGAGAGAATCTGATGAGCAGGATCAGCATCAGGAAAATGAGCCACATGTCCATACAGCCTCAACTGACGCTCACGGACTATGCAGGTAACAAATCTCATCTGAGTCTCTCTCAGCAACCGCTCGTTGGACACAAAATCCGACCAGCGATAGCCAAGGATTCTCCGAAGAGACCTGGTACCAAAGGAATTAAGTCTCCATCTCAGATCCTTGGTCAAAGTCCAAGTCTGGCACCCATAGAGCAAGAGTGGAAGTACCAAGGACCTGAAGACTCGGACTTTTGTCTTCCCGCACAGGTACCGGCAGCGCCACACCCCATGATCCAGTGAATCCATGACTCCCCTGGCCCGACCCAGACGTCTATTGACCTCTGACTAGCAGCCAGCAGAGACATGAATATCACTGCCAAGGTAAGTGAATCTCTCCACGACCTCAACATCCTCACCACAAACAGACACAGACAGGACAGCAGCATCCAAGATGTCACCGAAAGCCTGGATCTTAGTTTTGACCCAAGAAACCCGTAATCCCAATGGCTCCGACTCCTCATTCAGCACCTCGCGGGCCCCCAAGAGGATGTCTAAAGTCTCCGCAAAAATGACTGCATCATCTGCAAAATCAAGGTCCGAGATCTTGACATTCCCAAACGATGCACCGTGGCTTGATCTCTCCGACATCCTCCCTAAAATCCAGTCCATACAAGTGCTGAAAAGTGTGGGGGCAAGTACACATCCCTGACGAACTCCAGTAATAACTGGAAATAAGTCAGAGATGGTACCACCACACTTCACAGCACTCTCAGTACCAGAGTAGAGTTCAGACATCAGATCGATCAGTTTTGGTGGCACCCCACGAAGACCAAGAATCCTCCAGAGGACATCCCGATTCACTGAATCGAACGCTTTACAGAGATCAACATAGGCTGCAAGCAGCCCCTGCCGAAACTCTCATCTGCGTTCAGTGAGGACACGAAGTGCAAGGATATGGTCAATCGTTGACCTCTTTGGTGTAAAGCCTGACTGCTCTGGACGCTGGTGCTCAAGCAGATGGTGGCGAACCCTATCAAGAATTATCCGAGCAAAGACCTTGCCCGGCATTGAGAGCAGCGTCACCCCTCGGTAGTTGTTGCAGTCTTGGCGATCACCCTTCCCTTTCCAGAGAGGGACAACAAGGCCCCTCTTCCAGTCAGTTGGGATGATGCCTGTGTTCCAGGCAGAGCACAAAACTGCATGCAACTGCAAGGGTATAATTGGTCATTTAAAATTAACCAAGAATACCTGGAACAATTAAATCAGTCTCGTAAGGAAGAATATTATCCACTTTGTGCTGATAATGAGCTTTGTGGAAGCACGATTAGTAAACAACAAATAAAATAATTTAATAAGGGTAAATATAATAATGGGTTTGCCCTAGTTTATATCACGAAAACAGAAAAAACAGAATATTTATAATAAGTAAGGAAATACAAAATTATTTAACTATTGGATGATGGGGAGGTGTTTCGTGTCATAATATTATTCTGTCATATATTTCCAATGCATAAATGACAGTAAAAAGGCTTCAAGAAAATTATCATTTCTGTGTGCAAGCATACCTTCAAGAAAACGGTATTCGGGATTTTAATAAATATGTTCTACAACATAAGAATGAGGTATTTTCAATAAAATGATTGGCTTTATACTGATGTTAATAAACCAACAACTTTGGATTTAATTAAAATGTTAAATAATGAAAAAATTATTAAGTTAAGAAAACGTTCTAGAATTTCTTAATCAATCAACATGAAACTGCACAATTGTGATCTCGTATGGATGCGGACAGCATTTTTAAAATTTCACCTTGATCGGACACATGGTCTGGCATTGAGAATTATTTAATTTTTGATGTAGGTTTTAAGAAAAAAATATTTTTGAATGAGGCTCCCTTGGCTGTGCCTGGATGGGTTTAAGAGTAGAGGAGTAGCAGCTGAAATATTAATCCTCTCTAGGTTCCTCCTGATAACTTCATCTTTTATTTTTGCTTGTTTGGGTTCCTTCTGATTCCTCCAATGCAGGGCTCCTCCTACTTGGTGTTCCATTTGATTTGAATTGCGTTTATTTTAATCTCTTTCTGAATTAATTTGAATAATAATTTTGAAAAACGTCATGGGTCAGGGTGAGGTGCCTGATCAAAGCGGGGTTGCATCAAAGCAGGACGTCTTGGTACCTGGTCATCACCGCCAGCAGTTATAAAGTGGCAGTTCTAATTATGTCTCTTCTTAATATCGTAACACACCAGTTCACAAATGCCACACAAAATACACCACACAAAACAAGTCCTGGCGAGGCGCTGCAATCTCTGATTGCTCTTTCTCTTGTTAATTAATTTTCTAAAATTTGTATAATTTGTTTTTCACTTGGAAGTTGTGGGTTAGGTTGTGGAAATAAAGGTGAAAAAAGTTTGATTTAATGCAATTTAATTCCAGGCAATAAGGCAACAAAAGGTGAAAAATCTGAAAGGGATGTAGACTTTCTACAGGCTATATGCAAAACATTGAAAAATCCATCATGCTAGCAGATAGAAAGTGAGTAAATCTCTGAAACCTATCAAATTTTGCAATCTTCTCAAAAAGAAAGCCTGAAAGTTTTGAACTTTTCAAACTTTTCCTTGTACTGGTTATGAATTCTCATGTATTGCTTTTGAATTTTACTTCTTATTCAAAGCCTGCTTTCCTTTCATGAATGTTTGACATGGTATTCTGCACAACTGAATGTAATATTTTACAAGGGGAATCAGATTCACTTTCACAGCAAAACTTTAGGTGTGCAAATTAAAGAAAGTTTTGTTGCAAGAAATGTCGACCAACCAAAAAAATTATTGCCAGGCTTATAATACCGTTGGGTCAAGAGTATAATGGACTGTTATTTTAGCGTAACTTATTAATAAACAGACTTAAATTTAAATGTTTTAAAGGTTCCATGAGACAAATAATGGATAAACTACCAAATTAGTCATTTTCACAATATTTTCATGTTGGAAATATCGTGTTATGCTTGCTCCAAATACAGTCTCAGGACATTACTGCATAAAATATTGCAATGTTGCTTTTAAGCTTTACACGCAGGATATCCAAACATATTAGTTTCGCAGCTACACAGGCCAGATAACTGTAATGCATTCTTTTTTACCTGCTGCATCCTTTTATGTGAAGAACTGAGATGTTCAAAGCAATAAAAGCCAATTTCTATTGCCTCTGACATATTCCGTGAAAAGTTTCCTGCTTGCTCATTGGTCACCATTTTCTCATTCTCATCACAATGTCTTCCCGAAACCACAGTCTCGGAGGTGTTTTTGGAATGCTGCTGGCCTCCTGATTCGTGCACGACAACCCCTCGTAATGAGACGTTCACCAGATGGCCACTGTTCATTATGCACTTTTTTTTCCTATTCTCTGTGTGCTGTTGCCATGACTTGCAACCAATTGTTCAGCCCGTTGGGAACTGCAGTCTTTTCCTTTTTGCTCAAATGAGTTCAAGCGGAGTCTGTCAGTTCTGCTTGGACATAAACTTCCCTTTTTGCCGAGTCCATCATCCAAGTCGTATTCTTTAAGGAGGTTCAAGGCATTGGCTGTATTTATTTGTCCACTTCCCGGTATCTGTCAAAAACCGTGCTCAGTAGCTTGCTTGGTCTTACAGTTGGTCTTACATCATTGTTTTTGAGCAAACGAGGAATGGGACAGCACGTGCTGCAACAAGTAAAATGCTTCGACAGATAATATGGCCTTCCTAAATGTCATTTCCATCCATTTTTCAAAACATTAACTTCTGCAAGAGAATGTCAGGGAGCATGTAAAGTATAGCTATGCCTTCCTCTTCAACACATTTGTTTGTTAATCGTCGAAATTATATCAGCTATCCGAAATTGTTTCTCTGGCACTTTGAACCGTCATTTGTTAGTGTGTTCGGAAAGTATATTAAGGACATCAATAACTTTCTGAAAAATATAACTACATTGTGCATGTGATGGTACATTCTGCAACAGTACATACAAATAAAAGACATTGTGCAACAGACATTATATTTTATGTTTGCGTACTTATAAATGAATGAGTCGAGGCACAATGATGGTTGGGTATTCTTTTTTATCCATGCTAATGGCGTCTTACTGATTGAGGAATTGAATAAATTGTGAAGAAATAAAAAAAATATTGCCATTGAATAAGATATAGAAATTTTGCCTCCCCCTTTCCTCTCACCACCCGACAACATCCCTTCCACCTAACATTGGTCCGACATACTAACACCTGACATTGACTAAATGTCAGTGTCCACAAGGCCGACCATTTCTTTCCATCTGAAATTTAACACTGAAGCAAGGTTGGCGATGTGCATACAAAAAATCAGGATAATGCCAAAAAGAGAGGACGAGGATTCTCTCTTTTACTCCAAGAAAGGGTTAACGCAAGAAACGCCAACTTCTCCTTGCTTCCCACGGTGGTTAGCATACCTCAATCAACGTCCTGTTGATTTCATCCAACATTACATAAATTAATCTTCTTTGAAAACGTGTTTGATGACGTTGTAAACAATGCTTTGCATCTCTCACATATCAGAATGAATGTTTATATAATGCACAACAATTTTACGAGTTTAATAGCAGAAAACATTCATCGGCATTAATCACGTAAAGGAAAGGAGAGCTCTAGCATCTAAAGGTTGAAATTATAGTCGACCAACATCACGTGTGGCTAAATATTTGTATTCACATGATATTTGCCCCTCGATAAATGCTATTATAACCTTTGCATGATCCATGAGATTGGATTTTTGTTGTTGTCTCTTCGGCATTCAGGGAAATGAAACTGAAAGCACAAAGGATTCTTCAGCAAAACATAAACCATACTATTGGATTGATCAACACCAAAGAAAAAACAAATGAAACTAAACTCAGCTTTACAATTTAATTAAACAGATTTATGGTCTAAGCTAAATAGCGAAGTGGAAAATAATCGTCCTGCTCTTTTCCAGAGAGCAAGGACTGAAAATGTATTTCACGAGACCAGTCTGAATGCAAGTGCCAAACTGTTGTTTCATAAAATGACTCATTTACAGCCTTACTCGATTTTCTTCTTCCTATTATTCTTCTGTATTGTCAAGGCTCATGGAAGAGCTAGGACACAGAACATATCAGGGAACAGCAGGAGAAAGGGTGAAATGCCAATAGCAGAGCACAGGAAGAAAGTAGATGGCGATCAGCAAACAAGGGATGCAGGTAACGAGGAGGCATAGGGCAGAATGCATGGGGTGAACAAGTGATGGACAAGCGAAAGATACATCAGCCAAATTTTCGGAGGAGTGGGGGGGGGGGTTAACAGGTGAAGAAAAGATCATGGTTTTGGATGGGGGATGACTTGAGATTAATGTACAGCTTTCTTGAAGACCTGGAGAGAAGAATGTGAATGAAGAGTGTGGAAGGTGGTTTCACAAGAGTGAAAAAAGTGGATGAAATAAGTGGAGGTAAGCAGTGGTTTTGGATTTAGACAGTAGCACGAGAAAGGGGTTGCTGGTGGACTACATGCATCCTGCAGATACGTAGGTGGGACAAGGCATGGAGAGAGCAGAGGGTGCAAGACCAAAAATGAGGCAGAAGATGACAGAGAGACCACTGACCTTTCAGCATTGACAAAGTGATTGGCCCATTGACTCGGTTTCATCGCAAGAGATTCCAATGATCTTGAAAGCCCTGGTTTCCATCATGTCAAGCTGAGCAAGATGTGAGGCAGGGGAGCCAGGCCAGAGGATTTTTTTTCTTTTTTGTACAGATTGTCGAGGCTCATATGAGGGCTTACACACAACGCACAACAAGGGGGGGCAGGAGACAAGAGGGGCAGGAGAGGGAAGGACAAAACAGTGGGGAAAAGAGACATAAGGAGATCTGTGGAACGGAGAGGGATGGGGCGGCGAACACGGGGTATACAATATGGACATTACAGCGACTTTCAGGAAGGAATGCAGGGAATTTGAAGGAGGTGGGTTTGGGGTGGATTAACGGGGGAAGAAAATATCATGGTTTTGAATGGGGGAAGATAAGAGGTGGTAGTGAACAGCTGTTTTGAAGGCCTGGAGGGAAGAATGGGATTGAAGAGAGTGTAGGAGTTTATTCCAAAGGTTGGAAAAAGAGCAATGAAAGGGGGGATAGAAGTACTCCATCAATATGTGGATGAAGGCCTTGTAGGTGGATCAGAGATCAGGTGTGCCAAAGAAGGACTTTGCATGATGGAGAATGCCCAGTTTGTGTCTGGCTTTGGAGGCCAAATTTGAAATGTGACTTGCCCAAAATAGATCATGGCTGAGAGTGAGATGCAAAAAGTTGAGTGACTGAACATCGTTGAGAGGGTTGGTGTTTGAGAGTCCGAGTCTTCAGGTCCTTGGTGCTCCCAATCTTGCTCTCTGGATGTGAGACTTGGAGTCTGACCAGGGAACTGAGATGGAGACTTAATTCCCTTGATACCAGGTCTCTTCGGTGAATCCTTGGCTCTTGCTGGTCGGACTTTGTGTCAAACGAGTGGTAGCTGAGAGACTCAAATGAGATTTGTTACCTGGATATTCCGTGAGCGTCAGCTGTGGCGAAAAGGAAATGTGGCTCGTTTTCCTGACGCTGATCCTGCTCACCAGATTCTCACAGCGAGGGAGGCTCGTGAGTGGAGGATGCCAATGGGCCAACCTCATGCCTCGTGGTTGCAGCAGGTTGATCAGCATCTCAAGGAGATGTTGATGGGCCAAGCATTTGCCTGGGATATGGCCAGACAGAGGCCCTTGGAGTCATGGCGGAAAGTGGAAGCAGTGACATCTTCCAATTCCTGGCCTGACCTGTTCTCAGTCTTTATCCACCCCGAAAAACCTTTCAGGGCATGAATAACCACAAGACCATGAAGAACCTTGGTGACTTCAATTGTCATTATGCCAGTTGGCTGGGTGTGGGTACTTCTTTCATCTGCCATGGTACTTCAGTAGAAGACTTCAGTGACTCATTGGGACTGAATCAATCGGTCAACTTCCTGACCCGGATTTCAACCAACAGTACTCCATCTCTTCTGCATCGGATTTTGACAAATTTCCCTGAAAATATCTGCTGTTCTTTTTCTGCTCCAATCGGTTCTTCTGACCACATGCTTGTCAAGGTGGACATCTCTCTGGCTATTTTAAGAGAACCACCTCAGTGCCGTCGATTCTGCATTTTACTCAGGCTGACTGGCAGGGTCTCGCAACAGCCATCAAACTTCAAGATTGGTCTCCCATCGCTACTTTCTCCAACATGAACTCATCCTGAGAATTCTTTCAAAGAAAGTTGCTCTCTCTCATGCACAGATTTATCCCCTCTCGTCTTTCGTTGTCCTACCCTTCATCCCGTCCATGGTTCATGAAGCTTGTAGTAAGGCAGTTGTCCTGAAACAACTTGCCTTTGCTTCATGGAAAACAAACCCCACTGAGGGTAATCTCAGTTCCTTTGATAAAGCATGGATCAAGTGTGTGTCTACCCTCAGGAGAGCCATAAAACAACATCTTTCCAATCTCAAGTCTGAACTCTCAAACCTCTCTCCCTCCTCCAAATCCTGGTGGCATGTAATCAACTCTGTTTCTGGTGTATGTTCCCCATCCATCCCCTCCTTTACCTCAAATGGTCGCACTGCTGACACTGCACATGGAAAGGCTGAATGCCTAAACTCGGTGTTTGCATCTAAAGCTTGTGTGTGAAACCCATCGCTTTCTGTACCCATCTTTCGCAGTTGCAACCAACTGTCCCAGGACTCTGTGTCCTTTTCTTCTGACAAAGTGGAGAGTTTGTGGTGATACCTTGTCTCAGATTCTGCAATCGGTCCAGACGGCATCAGCACACACGTCCTAAAGACCTGCTCCTCTGCTATTGTTCACCCGCTCTCTTTTCTATTCACCCTCTCATTTGCTTAAGGTCATCTGACATCTGCTTGGAAATCAGCAAACATTACCGACCAGCATAAAAAAGCTGCAAAAACAGATCGTTGCAACTGCAGACCAATCAGCCTTCTCCAAATCATCAGCAAGGTTATGGAATCCTTCATCACTTCAGACATAAAATCCTTCCTCATCTCCAATGGCTTGATATCCGATCATCAATTTGGTTTCAGACCAGGTCACTCTACCCTGGATATGCTGCTTCTGCTCGCCACAACAATGCATGGAGATACTCAATGCTAGACATGAAATCAGAGCCATATCGCAAGATATATCGTG
Source organism: Eptatretus burgeri (assembly GCF_056783735.1). Classification (NCBI taxonomy): domain Eukaryota; kingdom Metazoa; phylum Chordata; class Myxini; order Myxiniformes; family Myxinidae; genus Eptatretus; species Eptatretus burgeri. The sequence continues at coordinate 50,315,326 of NC_140971.1, forward strand.
TGCTTTTGACTGTTACCCTGCCATGCTCACCAAACTCTCTTCCTATGGTACCCAAGGCCATCTCCAGTCATGGCTCGCAGACTTCCTCTCCTGTCACATCCAACGTGTGGCCCTAAAAGGAGTTCTCTCATCCGCTCTTCCAATCCAGGCTGGAGTTCCGCAAGGCAGCGTTCTGAGCCCTGCTCTTTTTCTGGTTTTCAACAATGATCTCTCTGACTCTCTGGAAAATCCTCTTTATCTCTTTTCTGATTACTCCACCCTCTGTCATAGCATCTGTCATCCCTCAGACTGGCAAGCCAGAGCTTCTTCGCTCACTGCAGATCTGCATAAAATCACAAACTCGTCCAACACGTGGAACATGTCTTTCAATCCTGACAAATCTCACACTCTCACTATGTGTCTCTGAAAGGAACATTGGGACCCCCCCCCCCATCAACGTTCTCATCAATCCTCTGGAAGAAGTCATTTCCTTCAAGCTTCTGGGTCTCACTGTCTGCCATTATCTTTCCTGGTAAAGTTACATTTCCAACCTGGCCTCTCAAGCCAGTCTCCGACTGGGAATGCTCTGTCGTGCAAAGTAATTATTGGGCCCACCTGAGCTCCTGACCACACACAAAGCTTTTGTCCACAGCCTGATGGAGTACTGCTCTCCTCCATGGGCTGGTGCTCCTGCCTCTCACCTTTCTCGGCTTCACGCTGTGGAAACCAAGGCATTTGGGATCATTGGTATCTCCTGCGATGAGGCTGAGTCTTTGCGCCTTTCACTCTCACTGCAGGCATGTCGGTGTTCTTTCTGTCTTCTTCCACCTTCTCTCCAGTCTCACTCTCCCTGCTGTGTCTGTGATATGTCCCCACCATATTTCCGCAGAGCATTTAAGGTCCCCCAACAACCCCCATCTGGTAACATTACCAAAATTACGATCTCTGCTCCCCTTCACGCTTTCATTCCTCTTTTCCCACCTTTGGAATAAACGGCCACACTCTCTTCAATTCCATTCTTCCCTCCCGACCTTCAAAACAGCTGTTCATAACCACCTCTTATGATCCGCCATCCAAATCTTCGATCTTTTCTACCCCTGACAATCCACCCAAGCCCACCTCCTTCAAATTCCCTGCTTTACTTCCTGAAAATCCATGTAATGTCCATCCTTTACACTTCGTGCTCCCCACCCCATCCCTCTCCCTTCCACAGATCTCTTAATGTGTCTGTTCTCCACTGTTTTGTCCTTCCCTCTCCCACCCCTCTTGTCTTATGCCCCCCTTGCTGTGCGTTTTGTGTTAGCTCTCATCCAAGCCTCGACAATGTATACAAAAGCAAAAGACCCTTTCAACCCCAAAGATGCAGGAGAGCCTTGCAGTTTCAGATCCCAAAATCTGACGACATGCTTGGTGAGTCTTTTCACGAAGGACTTTGGCTAAAAACGTTCTCCCATTCAAAAATGAAATGAATGACAAAGAGAAGGAAAAAGCAAACAAAAAGGGAAAATGAAAAAAAATTGTGTAATTTTTTATTTCCCTTTCTCCCACACAACTTTGTTAGTGTCAATTCACTTTGGCACTTGACCTTTCATCCACCCGAAACAGTATCTCTAGTCTTCAATATTTCAATGACGTCAACCCTCCTTTGCTCTCTTGCCTCTGGATCCTTGACCTCTCTCACACTCCTCCCTTTGACTCTGACGTTACCTTTTTTTTTTCTCCTTTCCTTTACTATCCTCCCTCGACATTCATTTATTTTGCCCCAACGAAAGATAATGTCCAAATTGTCAGCCTGACATTATTTTTCATGGCTGTAAATTTGTGCTTTCTCCACTCATATTTTGGAAAATAACTTTTTCCAGTATTTGAGGGCTGGCAGGATAGATTGGAAGTATAATGCACGTTTCCTTTTGAGCTGTCTATCCTGGGTTCAAATTCTGAGCCAGCCATAAACTGTCACTCTCTCTTCTTTCACATGCAGGGCAAAGCGTCAATGTGTGTGCCATCCATTTTGTGGACTCCTCTGCCAGCACTAGTCGTTGGTGGCCGTTAAAGATTCGATGATGATGACGATGATGATGATGATAGTCGTCATCATCATCATCATCATCATCATCATCATCATCATCATCGTTATCGTATGCTAGTATGAGGATAAGATGAGTTTTCCCATTACGCTGAACAAATTTCAAATTCCTGTCCTGTCTGATGGCTGGAAAGGCAACGGCAAAACAACCAGCTTATAACGTTTTCCCAGGAACTGCTTTTGGCAGCACTGATGCTCTGTCAAGAATATGCACATCCATTTGATTGATTGATGACTAAATAGGGGAAAAGCCTCCTCTGAGGAAACAATGTTACTTTGCATTATCATACCAGCATCTTGCATTGTAACAAAGATCTTCACGTGCTCAGTTTATTAACTTTGTATTTTTACTGGCATAACGTGGTTTATAATGATGTTTTTTTTAAATATTTTTTCTTTTTTTTTTTTTACAAAAGTAACACTCGTGCATATTTTGTACACAGCACGTGCAATTTAGAAACCATTTTGAAATCGTCCATTATATTTCCCCATCAAAGTAGATGACAGATTATAAGCATTTCTTTTGACCTTTTATAAAAGCCAAAGAGGTGAAACTGTAACTATATGTGTAATTACAAGGGGCCTTTGTGTGCATATTGATGGGGTATTAGGTTTTAGATGAGCAAGCACAGTTTGCAAAGGAAACCCAAGGGTTTTGCTTTAAATCAATTTCTCCAAATTATCCAAGCAGTTTTCTCCAGGAAAATGCCAACCGTGGCAGACATTCATGAACCTACAAATTGTAAATTGGAAACTTAAAAAAAAACATCCAATACTGTGCTTGTCTTGGTGTGTTGTGATCTCTTCACTTTCGAGCATTATTATGATTTGTACGATTTTTGATGCTCTGCGGTTTCTTAAGATGGTCAATGATTCCCGGCCGACTCGTTGGAATGGGAGATTGCGCGATTGCACACAGACCTGTGAGAATGTCTGAATGGAACTTTTACCAGATACAAGTTCTTTCCTTGAGAGACAGCCTCAGCTGCAAAGACAATTCTGATCGGGTAATTGTGAATTCCCTCAGATCTCCGTACGTAAACAAACTGCAAAGTGAAAGACGCATACACCTGCAGTTTTGTTTTCTACAATGCCTTTCTCGTCAGCATCAGATGACCGATTTTAAGTCATACACATTTTCGCAGAAGTGCATTTTGGATTTTTTTTTGTGGCCACTGGTTGGAGACGACAGGGAATTACTATGTCACATACACTGGTAACATTATTTGGGTCTCACCACATGCTCGATCTCAAGGACCAGAAACCAAATATGATGACATAAGATAAGTCATCATTTCATAATAAGTCCTCATAATAATAGTAATAATAATAATATTCTTATTTCATAAGATAATATTATATACAAGAAAAACATACATTTTTAAAAAAAAGTAAAAACATAGAGGGATGAAATCTCAAAAAAACAACCAAACAAGGTAGGAATGACACCACATTACGATGCCACAATATAACACCAACATCCTCTGAGGGATTACCATCACGATATCTTTTTGCATTTTATTTTTGTTGTGGGATTTTGATGGAACAACGTCAAAAGATATCGTGATGCTAAACCAGAAGAGGATTGTTGTGTCGCATTGTGGCATTGCAATGTGGTGTCATTCTTCATTGGTACTATTCTTTTTCATTCTTCTTACTCTTCATCCATCACAATCCCACAAAAAAAGTAAAATGTCAAAAGATGTCATGATGGTAATCCATGAGGATTGTTGTGTCATATTATGGCATCGTAATGTGGTGTCATTCCTACCTTGTTTGGTTGTTTTTTGAGATTTCATCCCTCTGTTTTTATATTTTTCATAAAATGTTTTTTTTTCTTGTTTCGGCAATTTTTTTGGTAAGTAATAAAATGCTTAATGTTGCACATATTATGTTATTTTGGTATGGATTTTAATTCATCTGTGTGATTAAATTTGGTTTATGGTACATTCAACACTGCCCATCCTCAATCCTGACTTTTGTCTCAGTCCACAATGTGGATTATCGTATAATGTCTGCAGATTGTCGATGTGAATGTCATTTTTAAAATAATAAAATGCTTAATGTTCTTTATATTTTGGCATTTTGGTATGGATTAAATCCATCTATGTTGTTAAATTGTTTTAGTACTTGTTTCAATTGATTTGGGTGATGGTTTGGATATGTATCGCTTTTTGAATGGTTCTGTCCAGTGACCATTCCCCTCTCTCTCCCCCTCCCCTCCATCACCCATTCCCACAATCTTGGGCTGGTTTGGTTGAGTCCACATTTACATTTGATTTCTTTCGTAATAAAATGATTAATATTTTATCTATTTTTAAATTTTGGGTTGTGTGCACTAGCCCAGAGACGAAGTAACTTCCTCGCGTTGGAATGACCATCATAGCTTCAGCAGTTATTGAGCAAAGTCGGGCTACAGTTTTACATTGTTTTGAGAGGGAAAGAATGAGAAGAAGAGAAGAAATACAAATTGGTGTTTTAGTGATCTCCCGATGTGGTACTTTAGCAATGTATTCTGGCATCTTTTTAAGTGTTGGTAGTTCATAAAATGCGAGAGAATAAAAGTTATGGCTTTTAAATGTTTATGACTTCACTCTTTAGGAGTTTTAGAGCATATCATTATGCACACATTTGATGGGTGGACATTTTTTCCCGTATCATCCATTTATATGGAATACTACCATACTCCATGATAAAGCTGAGTTTGTGTCTATGGGTCATAAGCACCGTCCATTCCAAAGGCCATGCCTTCCCCTCTCTCCCAGCATCACAGGCACCGCCAATTAGCCAGGCCACACCTTTCCCTGCAGCCGCCAAGAAATCGCCACCATCTTTTTTGCTCCACATACAGTAGCTCTGATTGTTCAGGCCTCTGATACACATTTGAAGACTGAACAATGCATCTTCTATCATAAAACAAGGATCCCCCATAAATTAATTGTACCAAATATCACTGCTTGTTATTTAATGTCTTGCATCACTCAAAACCAAGTTGTTTTAGCCCCTATTTACCGATTAGATACATTTTGTAATTTTATGGCCACCTACAGCATGCATGAATTTATGTACATGTGAGCTCCATGTAGTGCAACAGTAAAACCTGAAGTTGCATCACCCTTTTCATTACCTTAAGCGAAGACATTATTATCGATACTTAAAAAAACCCGAGAATGGAACTCAGTGGAGCGCATACCTCTGCCAGGCTGAACAGTTTATGTTTTGTCCCTCACTGATGGTCCAGATCTGCATTGGGACCTTAATCAAAATCGATTGGCTTGACCTTGTCATCTACCCAATTCCTCCACCTATTTTTGTCATAACTAGTCCACAACTTTTTCAGATATCATGTTACATATCGTTTTTGACCCAATCTCTCAATGGTTCAGAAGCACTAAAGCAATTAAAAAGAATTCCAGGAACCGGATATTCAGCAAAATGGAATAATTTCCTCTTTGTCGCACACCTAACCTATCCACCAAGTTTCGTCCAAAACCGTCCACAACGTTTTGAGATATCATGCTCAAAGGCAAACAGCTAGTGAGCCACAGTGAGAGAGTGACACAGTGAGAGAGTGGGGCAATAAGAGAGTGACACAGTGACAGAGTGAGTCTGTGAGAGAGTGAGAGAGTGGTACACTGAGAGTGAGCCAGTAATAGAGTGACAGTGAGCCAGTGAGAAAGTGACACAATCAGAGTGTGAGCCAGTGACACAGTGAGCCAGTAATAGTGACAGTGAGCCAGTGAGAAAGTGACAGTCAGAGTGTGAGCCAGTGACACAGTGAGAGTGTGAGCCAGTAAGAGAGTGACACAGTGAGAGTGTGAGCCAGTGAGACAGATAAGCAGGGTGAAAACATTGGCTTGGTCCACCTTTACTCGCAGAGGTAACTAAGGTTCAGAATTGCAACCTGTATGCCGAGGCAGAAAAAAGAGAGAGAGAGAGACAGACAGACAGACAGACAGACTGACAACCATTGGAAGACATCTCACTTTTAATAACCCATCAAAGGTTTTTACTATTAGATTTTGGTATGTTTGCAAATGTGAAATTTGTGTAAAGTAGGGTATAATTTGTTAGAAAACGGAAGTCGTTTCTGGTGCATTGCATGGTGAGACATCCAGAATTTGTCTGTGGAATACTGATCTCTTTACTAACTGGATCACCAAGTGGCTTCATCTCTCAAGCAAGCAGTCCAACAAAACGGTTGTTAAGGACCGGCAAGCAGTTGGCTTGGCAAGCGATAGCAAGCTGATTGGTAATGAAACACCTTAACATGGCATTGTTTTTCCAAGTAGGGGAAAAATGTAATAGAGCATGGGAATTCCTACAGATTTTTTGCAGTCGAGTCAATAAGCAACTCTTGTGGCCATTCCAGCAGAATTCCTGGAATCCGGCCAAAGGGAGGAGGATGATTTCTTGAAGAAGATTTTGACATGTGATGAGACCTTTATGCATTATTTAATGCCACAGTCAAAACCAATCAAAATCGCCTGGAGTTGGAGATGCATTATTACCTTCACCGAAGGAGAGGGTATTGCATTTGGGTTTGTTGTCTGTCTGTTTGTTTGTTTGTTTGTCAGTTTGTCCGCACAGAACTTTCATGTTTTTCTCCACAACCGCTTGTCAGATGGGGACGAATTTTTCACCATTGGTGCGACTACTCATGTAGAATGTTATGACAATCATTATGACGTCATAGGTCATGTGGTGTGGCAGCCATATTGGAAAAATGGAAAAACTTTGGACCTCTTTATCTCTGAAACCACATTAAGGAAAAAATTGAAACTTGGCACATAGCAACGACTCCTCGTGAGAAATGAGGGTGATTTTTTATGACATCATAGATGCTCTCATTATGACGTGATAATTGTATTTGTAGAATGCCACATCCGATCAGTGTGAAAATTTTTGAGGGTCATCTCGGAATAAAATGGTCCACAGAAAATTTTTTAATTACATCATCGGTCATGTGATTTGGCAGCCATATAGTTAAAAAAACCTTCAATAATCTTCTCTGAAGTGGCTGAACAAATCGAGGTGAAACTTTACAAATGCCTGTCTATGAGGAACAAAAGGTTCACCCATATGATATCAGAGTTCATATAGTTTGGCAGCAATATCTAATTTACACTAAAACCTATAAAAATACACCACTCAAAAGAAGTCCTGGTGAGGGTCTGCAATCTCTGATTGCTCATTTTATTGTTTGCCCTGACAACATAATAATAATAATTTCAAGCTTCAGTCATCAACTAGAAATTTGATGGCAATTATGTTTTAGACAATAAAACGGCAATAAAACCCAAACGTTGAAGAAATTTGATGGCAATAAACCCAAACATTTTAATTCATATGGACTACCTTGAACGTGGGAAACTCCAATGCCCAACATGACACAAACCTGCTACTCAATGGAGTAAGACTAGCAGTACCTAGACAATGGCCAGGCATGTTGTCTCATGGCGTGACTTTACTGCATGAAAATGCTCACCCTCACACAACACATGTGACCAATATTACTAAATTGGAAAGTTCTAGATTGTCTCCCATATCGTCCATATTTGTCACGTTGTGATATTCATCAATGTAGAGCACTCAAAGGCTATCTGGGTGGCATAAAGTTAAAGATGATGAAGATGTCAAAGCACATGCCTGAAAATGGTTGTGTACCCTCCCTAAATATTTTCAAGATTGTAAGGTGCTACCACATCAATGAGACATCAGGTGTGTTTATGTGCTACCACATCAAGTGTGTATGTGCAGAAGAGCGATATATATATATATATATATATATATATATATATATATATATATATATATATATATATATATATATATATATATATATATATTTATATATATATATATATATATATATATATATATATATATATATATATATATATATATATATATATATATATATATATATATATATATATATATATATATATATATATATATATATATATATATATATATATATATATATATATATATATATATATATATATATATATATATATATATATATATATATATATATATATATATATATATATATATATATATATATATATATATATATATATATATATATATATATATATATATATATATATATATATATATATATATATATATATATATATATATATATATATATATATATATATATATATATATATATATATATATATATATATATATATATATATATATATATATATATATATATATATATATATATATATTTATATATATATATATATATATATATATATATATATATATATATATATATATATATATATATATATATATATATATATATATATATATATATATTTATATATATATATATATATATATATATATATATATATATATATATATTTATATATATATATATATATATATATATATATATATATATATATATATATATATATATATATATATATATATATATATATATATATATATATATATATATATATATATATATATATATATATATATATATATATATATATATATATATATATATATATATATATATATATATATATATATATATATATATATATATATATATATATATATATATATATATATATATATATATATATATATATATATATATATATATATATATATATATATATATATTCATGCACAATTTTGCTGTACGGATTTAAAAGGCGAAACTGAATTTATGTACAACTAAAATGGCCGCCAGTCTACCTGTCGGCCATCTTTGATCAGATCGCAAAATAAAGTGACAGTCACATGTATCCCATCATGAGCTGTGCTTCTGCCAAATTTGAACAAAATCGGACCATACATGACTGAGGAATGGTTAGGGACACATTTCAGCAACAAAATGTCTGCCAGTCGGCCATCTTGGATCTGCTCTTGAAGAAAAATGAGGTGCAAACATTGGCTGTCATTGAATATCTGTGTGTCAAGTTTGAACAACATCAGTGAATACATTGTCATGTATTGATGTTTTGGATGATTGATAAGGATTGCAAACGATCCGATGTTTATTACAGCCGTCCTGCCATGAACAGATCTCAGCTCGCTTGTTTACCACAACCGGAAATGACTGACTACTTCCGTGTCTAACACACAAAGGTCAACTGCATCACATCTGAAGTGCAGATATTACAGCATATCTGAGAAATGGTTGAAGACGTGTTCGAAACCAGGTTGTTTTTTTACAACTAAAATGGCCGCCAGTCGGCCATTTTTGATCGCACCATGAAACAAAATGATGTGCATATGTGCACCATCATGTATTGTCTTTGTGCTAAGTACGAATAAAATCAGTATATACACATCCAAGATATGGTTGCGGGTGCACACATGCACACACGCACGGACAAGAAAATCGAGAGCAAATCCATAAGCAACCGCTTCGGCCTAAGTCCAACGGAGACTAATATAATGATGGTACCGTTTTGAGGAAACCAATGTACATTTTGAGTACAACTCAAATGAGATAATGCCTGTTTTGTTTGCAGCCATCTGGCAGTGGTCTAATATACTCCACTCAATGAAGGTTTGTTTATTCTCATATTATGCAGAGCAAATAAAATCGTGGTATTTCATTCAAAAAAATTTTTTTTTTGGGGGGGGGGGGGTTTGCCCAACTTTGCAAGGCTTATAAACAAATTGATGGGCATGTAATTCACATATTATTCAAAATAAATAAACATTAGAGATGACAAAAATCAGCTTGGTCGACATACACTTTAAAGTTATGTATGAAATGTACATGTCCACTATCGTACACTCAACAACACCTCTGAGTTTCTGTACATTTAAAAAACTAAAACAACACATTGAAAACTCAACAAGGTATGTTTTCATTACAACTGAAATCGTCATGATTAATATTTGAAGTTTTCAATTCTAAAAATGTCCTTTTGTCGGTGTTATATATGTACTGTCTGCTGTCGACATGTCCGGCGATGTGTTGAGTTATCAAGTAGCTAGCTCACGCTTGCCAAGCTAGCCATTGCTAATCAACGGTTTCGAATGGAGTGCTTGCTTTAGTACTTCAGCCACTTGGCAAGCACTCGACAAGAAACAACCTAACTGAACACACCCCAGATTCATTTCATGGCGATGAGGATAAACATCCAGACTGGAACTTCTTAGGACCACATCAATGAATTTGTCCCTCAGGGGACAGATTTCGACACCACACTTGGCAAGTTAGAAATTGGTAGGAATCAAAAGCGGGTTTTATTTTAATAACATATTTTCCCAAAGGTGGTTAACATCCCTGCAAAAATTCCTTTGTGGGAGGAGGGAAGGGTGGAGGTGGGAAGAGGGTTGGGAATGGTGGAGTGAGACTTGTGGGGGGAGGCAGGGGAAACGGTGAGGTGCGAGTCCGATGGCACTGGGATGGGATCCGTTCTGGCAGAGGAACGGGTGGAGTGGGATGAGGGAGCCGGCATTGCCAGGTAACACAAATACCCCTGCTAGTATAATAATAATAATAATAATAATAATTAATGTCATCATCGTCATTATAATAAGTCCTCTTAATAAGTGATTGTCATAATGAAAAATCATTTCATAAGACCACAAAAACACAACTGATATCCTTGTTGTGAACTGCTCAATTTTTATGAGCCTGACAGGATGGTGCATTCAAAAGTGAAATATTTGTTGGCACATACCTTTGAACTATCTCGGCTGGGTTCAATTCTGCTTCTTTGGCCAGGTGGGAGGCAAGATGTGCCATTTATTTGATGGATGTCAAAGCAGATATTTCACCCACGAGCATTAGTTGGATGTTAATGATCCCACTATGCCTTTTGAAAAAGAGTATATGAGTGGGCCGACTTTTTTTGAAAAGAGTCGGTAAATTCCTACCACCTTCAGTTCAACATCAGCCTGGCCAGCGAGTTCATGAAAGACTTGGAACAATCATTTTTGCCACAGTGGGATTAATTGGGGTCATGGGGGCAGGGCCGGATTTTCCAATAGGTAACATAGGCCATTGGCCTAGGGCCCACCAGTAACTGGGGGCTCACCGGGGACTTGTGGGTTCTCTGATCGGTTTCATTGTATGCTTTTTATTATGCATTTTATGCATTGTATTTCATTGTATGCATTCGATTTCATTGTAATTTATTATGCTTCAGTTTCATTGTATTTTTCCATTATTCCTATGTGTAAGATGTACATGATATGGAACTTGATGCACTTTGATGTACAGTACTTGATATGGAACTAATTTGATTAAAAATTATTGATGTGTTACATTATGTTGTAATTCTTTTTTTTACATTACAATATTACGATATATGTGTATATATATATATATATATATATATATATATATATATATATATATATATATATATATATATATATATATATATATATATATATTGATAAGGTTTGGGGGGCACTGATAAGGTTTGGTCTAGGGCCCACAAGCAAGTAAATCCGGTCCTGCATGGGGGACTCAACTTGTACAAGTGTTGATAAAAATAATCGTGTACCACTGAATCTCGAAATAAATGAGGCAATTAAAATAATAGGATATCAAATTTGTTTTGGGTATCAGCCTGATTTATCAACTAGATTTTAAAATCAATATTATTTGCAAACTCCTGATTGTATTCCTTTTGCTTTGTGCCAAATAAACAGGTGACAGCATAGTCAAAGAGAACTATAAAACGTGTATGGTGTTATTTTGCATCTAAATAGAGCCCTTTTTATTCCACTGTGAACATGATCCTTAATCGCAAATCGTCTCGGTAAATAGCATATTGGTTCCAGCAGACAAGGTTTCTCATCGAAAACATATTTGAAAGCATCTCGGCCTGAACGGATCGAGCATTAATTAGTACGGCACGATTTTGCATTCGTGTTTCTCTGCACTTAACAATGAAATGTGGGTTTTGTGCAAGTGTAAGGGGAAAAGCAATTTGCATACAGCAGTTCATCATTGGCTTCATTGAGTCCACTGCACTCCAATCCCCAGCGATGCTTCGGATTCGGCACCGACTCCGCCACGTTCCTGACCAAGAAAGAAATTACGAGCCAAGCTGATGAGCAAATAAAATTATAAAGTATACAAATTGCTTCACATTCGCTTTCCAATGGAGACAAAATTTGGAGTCATGGGGAGGGATAATGACATGCGTTGTGCCTCATTAGTAGGTGTGTGTGTGTGTGTGTGTGTGTGTGTGTGTGTGTGTGTGTGTGTGTGTGTGTGTGTGTGTGTGTGTGTGTGTGTGTCATTGGTTGTTGTTTCCCCATGTGGGTTTCAAAAAATGGAATGGAATCCTCATAGGTCTTAAAGTACCCACCTTCATTTCAGTAAGGGATCATGATTCATGGACCAAGCTGTGAAGTTTTCTTGTTCGCAAAGTTTTACTTCGAGGGATCTTTTTAGGATCGTCATTGAGCCCCGGACAGCCTCCAACTGCAGTTCATTTATATTACTATTCAGAGGGATGGTTTTGAATATCTCCATAAGGATAGTAGTCCCCTACTAGTTTCACTGGAGGGTACTATAGGTTTGCTGTCCTTCTGTCCCACCTGTAGTTTTCCAAACATTCATCCCACACCCTTGAACATATTCAACTGAAACTTTACGTAATCAAGGTACATGGTTTTATTATGATGTTAAAGAACAAGTTCGAGTTTCAAGGCGTTTCGTCAATTTTTCAGTTATGTCCTTTTTAAACTGAGACAATATCACATGTTATACATGGGTCAGTGTTCGCTGCCCTGACTCCACCCCACTGCTTTACACACATTGGCTAGACAGCTGGCTTGTCTCCACACAAACACAATCATGTGCCGACATTGCATGAAGCAGCACAGATCAGCAAGCCTCAGGCCTTTGGCCTGGGTGTTAATCCCCTTCACTCCCTGCAGAAGGGCATTACAAGTCTCCAACATTTACAGTACTGTGTTTCTGTCCACACATTTTCCAGTGCAGTGAGTTGTTTTGAATAATTATGAGCAGTATGTATGTTTTTGCTTCATGCATGTAGCCCAATTTATTAATTTTTTTGCATATGCAGAGCTGTCATTACCTATACACTGCCTAAATAAAGGTATGTGTCAGAAAAACGTGTTGCATTGGAACAAGATCGCACATAGGGCGGGTACTCTGCCAGTATGTATAATATGTGTATGATCACATATCAGTGTGTGTAAATATTATGTATATTATGTCATGTATAATCGGTGTATGATCACATATCAATTTGTGTGTATGTAATATTGTTGCGGACTTTGAGTTCAGGGATTACGATGAGGGGAAGTACTCAGACTCCTCCCAAATGTCCAGTCCTGCAGGCTGCTGGCTTGCAAATAACTCCGTGATCCGACGGGTTGTGAATGTTGCGGCGCAATTGCAGGTGCTTGGCCTAGCAGGGTTACGTTCTGTTGTCCCACATTGCCTTTCCATTAGCATGGTAACATAACTAGAAGTCATGCCCTCAGTGCGTACCTGTCTATGTTTTCAAGTACAGCTGAGTAATAACCATAGGTACGACTGGGTAAACTGGAGTCAATTAATTAGGGTAAAACTCCCTGTTTAGCAATCGTAAAGAATGTGCTGGACCAATAAAGAACAGACGCTATGAGCAGGTTGGAAGAACACATGCAGGGGGTTTATTTACAAAAGGGGGAAAGGAAAGCTACGTGGCATAATGTTTTGTAAAATATATAATTATAATGTGTATGTAATTTGTATAATATGTCACGTATAACATCATATGTGTATGATCATATTTCAATATGTTTGAATACAATATGTATATGTGTGTAATGATGATTCATGTGCATGTACAATGACAATCATGCATGTGTAATGTGTATGTGCAAATCATGATGAAAGTATGTCTGTGTGTGCGTGTGTATGTGCTGCCACCACTAGTCATCATCTGTGCTCTCGAGTCTCGAAGACTGAACGGAGCCTTCCCTGGTCCTGATGCATCCATCTTCACCCCAGCAAGGAACCACAACTCATGGAAAAAGCCGTCTCCTTATCCATGCCCCATTTAATGGAGTCTTCCCCAGTCATGAAGCTTCCATCTTCACCCCCAAAAAGGAATCACGACTCGTGGACTAAGCTGTCTCCTTATCCTTGCTCCATTTCCCTCAAAAACCTTACTCAAGTAACTCCAGTCACAATACAGGTTGAATCATTTATTTAATACATGATCATGGAGAAAGACAATCAATGCAATGTGATTTATCTCTGGATTGATGTTCCAAACAGAGTTTATGATATGGGGAAGAGAAATGGGAGGGTGATCCACTTGCATGTAAGTGAATTGACCAATCACATTCTAATAAGAGACAAACAGAACTATTTCAAGGATGTGGTCATGATTCTTTATTTCAAATTCAAATTCCGATGGTATGTCTTCGAGCACTTTCAAGCTTTATCAAATATTTGCATTGCTTCGTTGTCCTCCCTCTTCATGACTAGTGCATAATGTATACTTCATTTCAACATAACAATGCCCTGTGAGTAGGGTGAATATTCTGATTCTGGCTCACTTCCCCCACGTTAATGAATGGGGGATTTTCAGTGATTCATTTTTTTCCCGAAAAAATAAACCCCCTTTTTATCCCAAGGTATATTTATTTGTCTCACCTTTTAACCTAGGAGCACTCATTTCAAATAACCAATGCAATAAGATAAAGATTTGTTCAAGTAGTAAAGTAGTAATGTGATTTGTTAAAGGTGATTCTAAAGAAATATCTGAAACATGTAAGGCTTTGTAAGCCAAGGGGCACTCTTTTTCAAATAACCAATGCATATTGTTTAGCTCACCCATTGAACCTATAAAGATTTGTTCATTCTCAAATTCCTTCAATAGTTTAATTTTCTTTGCCAATAACCCCCATCTAAAATATTTTAAAAATAAAACATTTGAATCTTTATATTTTTTTTTAAGATACCCCTTTTGTGCTATGACGAAATGATAAACTTCTTTTAATGCTCTTGTTTGACCACTTCCTGAGCCACATATCATTTCGAGATCATAGTACATTGTTTTTCCATTGTTCAATTGATAACCATAAAAGTTTTCAGTCCATTCAAGGATATTTTTTTTTCTTTACATCCTCTAACTTACGAGTTTTTAAATTGATTCGCTTATTTGTTTTATTTACCTTTGTTTCAGTTATTTTTTCAATAAGACTTATTTGATATTTTTCACATTCATTATGTTTTCCATTTATATACCAATACTGAATGCCCCGGTTAGAATAGGTGTACCATATCCCTGTGTGTCGTAAGAGGCGACCAGGGTTGCGTCAGGAAGGGCATCCGGCGTAAAAACCTATGCCAAATCATTATGCGGACAACAAAACGAATTTCCATACCGGATCGGTCGAGGCCCAGGTTACCAACGACCGCCACCGGTACCGGTGGTCAGCAGGGTACCAGTGGAAATTGTGCTACTGCTGGGCGAAGGAGGAGAAGGAGACGGGGAAGGCAAGTGCGGAGGCAGTGGGAGAGGGGGAAGGGTAGAAGTGTGGAGGTGAGAGTTGGAACTCTGAATGTTGGGACGATGACTAGCAAAGGGCGAGAGTTGGCTGATATGATGGAGAGAAGAAAGGTGGACATACTGTGTGTACAAGAGACCAAGTGGATGGGGAGTAAGGCAAGGAGCATTGGAGGTGGTTTCAAACTGTTCTACCATGGTGTGGATGGAAGGAGAAATGGTGTCGAGGTAATCCTGAAGGAAGATTATGTCAAGAGGGTATTGGAGGTGAGGAGAGTGTCTGACCGAGTGATGAGTGTGAAGTTGGAAATTGAAGGGGTGATGATGAATGTCATCAGTGCATATGCCCCACATATGGGGTGTGAGATGGAATACAAAGAAGATTTCTGGAGTGAGTTAGATGAAGTGGTGGAGAGTGTACCCAAGGATGAAAGAGTGGTGATTGGAGCAGATTTCAATGGACATGTTGGGGAAGGGAATAAAGAGGATGAGGAGGTGATGGGGAGGTACGGTCTCAACAAGAGAAATGTGGAAGGGCAAATGGTGGTAGAGTTTGCAAAAAGAATGGAAATGGCAGTGGTAAATACGTATTTCAAGAAGAAGGAGGAACACAGGGTGACATACAAGAGTGGAGGAAAGTGCACACAGGTGGATTACATCTTAAGTAGGAGATGCAACCTGAAAGAGATTAGTGACTGTAAGGTTGTGGCAGGGGAGAGTGTAGCTCGACAGCATTGATTGGTGGTCTGTAGGATGACTTTAGAGGTGAGGTTGAGGAAGAGAGTGAGGGCTGAACCAAGGACCAGATGGTGGAAGCTGAAGGAGGAAGACTGTTGCGTGAAATTTAGGGAGGAGGTGAGACAGGCGTTGGATGGTGGTAAAGATGGGTGGGATGATTGGGCAACGACAGCAGAAGTTGTGAGGGAGATAGCTAGGAAGGTACTTGGTGTGACATCTGGACAGAGGAAGGAAGATAAGGAGACTTGGTGGTGGAATGAGGAAGTACAGGAAAGTATAAGGAAGAAGGGGTTGGCGAAAAGGAAGTGGGATAGTCAGAGAGATGAAGAAAGTAGGCAGGAGTACAAGGAGTGGCGTCGAAAAGCAAAAAAGAGAGGTGGCAAAGGCCAAGGAAAAGGCATATGATGAGCTGTATGAGAAGTTGGATACAAAAGAAGGGGAAAAGGATTTATACCGATTAGCAAGACAGAGGGACCGAGCTGGGAAGGATGTGCTGCAGGTTAGGGTGATAAAGGACGCAAATGGGAATGTGCTGACGAGCGAGGAGAGTGTGTTGAGAAGGTGGATGGAGTACTTTGAGGAGCTGATGAATGAAGAAAATGAGAGAGAGAGAAGGTTTGAAGAGGTGGAGATAGTGAATCTGGAAGTGGGGTGGATCAGTAAGGATGAAGTGAGGACTGCTATGAAGAAGATGAAAAGTGGAAAGGCAGTTGGCCCAGATGGTATACCAGTGGAAGCATGGAAGTGCTTAGGAGAGATGGCAGTGGGGTTGTTAACCAGATTGTTTAATAAAGTCTTGCAAAGTGAGAGGATGCCGGTGGAGTGGAGATTAAGTGTACTGGTTCCGATTTTCAAGAATAAGGGTGATGTGCAGAGCTGTGGAAATTACAGAGGGATAAAGTTGTTAAGCCACACCATGAAGTTGTGGGAAAGAGTAGTGGAAGCTCGGTTGAGAGGAGAGGTGACGATCTGTGAGCAGCAATATGGGTTTTTGCCAGGAAAGAGCACCACTGATGCGATGTTTGCTTTGAGAATGTTGATGGAGAAGTATAGGGAAGGCCAGAAAGAGTTACATTGTGTGTTTGTGGATTTTGAGAAAGCTTCTGATAGGGTGCCAAGAGAGGAGTTGTGGCATTGTATGAGGAAGTTGGGAGTGGTGGAGATGTATGTGAGGATCGTGCAGGATATGTATGAGGACAGTGTGACAGCGGTGAGGTGTGCGGTAGGAATGCTGGACCTTTTTAAGGTTAAAGTGGGATTGCACCAAGGATCGCCTCTGAGCCCTTTCCTGTTTGCAATGGTGATGGACAGGTTGACGGAGGAGATCAGATTGGAGTCTCCATGGACTATGATGTTAGCGGATGACATCATGATCTGTAGGGAGAGTAGGGAGCAGGCTGAATTGAGCCTTGAGAGGTGGAGGTACGCACTGGAGAGAAGGGAAATGTTAGTCAGTAGGAGTAAGACGGAGTACATGTGTGTAAATGAGAGGGAGGGTGGTGGTATGGTGCGGTTGCAAGGAGTTGAGGTGGGGAAGGTGGATTGGTTTAAATACTTGGGATCAACTGTCCAAAGTAACGGAGAGTGTGGGAGAGAAGTGAAAAAGAGAGTGCAGGCAGGATGGAGTGGGTGGAGAAGAGTTGCAGGAGTGATTTGTAACAGAAGGGTAGCTGCAAGAGTGAAGGGGAAAATATATAAGACGGTAGTGAGACCAGCTATGTTGTATGGTTTGGAGGCGGTGGCACTAACAAAAAGACAGGAAGCGGAGCTGGAGGTGGCAGAGTTAAAGATGCTGCGATTCTCGTTGGGAGTGACAAGGATGGATAGGATAAGAAATGAGTATATTAGAGGGACAGCGCAGGTCGGATGGTTTGGAGACAAAGTGAGAGAGGCGAGATTGAGATGGTTTGGACATGTGCACAGGAGGGAAACGGAGTATATCGGGAGAAGGATGTTGAAGATGGAGCCACCAGGCAGGAGGAGAAGAGGAAGGCCAAAGAAGAGGTTCATGGATGTGGTGAGGGCGGACATGCGGGTGGTTGGAGTGTCAATGGAAGATGTGGAGGATAGAGCGAAATGGAGATGGTTGGTCCGCTGTGGCGACCCCTAACGGGAGCAAGCCGAAAGAGGAAGAAGAAGATACCAATACTGAGTGTGTCTCCACTCTTTAGTTTGATTAATACTTGGTTTGACCATTTATATATTGTGAAAAACGGTGGCGGTAGCCCTTAAAACCCCTAACCATCTTCCCTTCTTTAAAACACAATCTATTCTATACACTCTATCATACAATATCCATATTGAACACAATCTATTCCATTATCGAAATAAATCTCTTCTCATCAAAGGCCTTTTTATTTACTTCTTCACTATATATCTGATGTTTGTAACTTCTTATTGTATTCATTTTCCTTTATTCTTCTTTCTTATTCATCAAACAATTACAATAATTTCTAAAAGTTATTGATTTCTTGATTACATATTTCTTTCTTCCCTTTGGCCTCTTATCAATCTGATTACCATATTTATAAGTATATGCCTTTGCTCTCAATACAATAAACTCACTCATTATTTTCCACCCAACTCATCCTTAAACTTACCACGAACCTTTTCATTCTTTTTTGAAAATAACTCACTCTTCTTACTAAAATTACTTGTATCATATACTCCAATATTTTTCTTCATATCTTTATAAACATCATCAGTTTTTATATTGAGGATAAAACTATCAGTGTCCAATATAAAAAAAATGAAACATTTCCAACATATTCTTTCTTTAAGCCATTATACAAATAATCATACATCAATATCTTTGATAAATCAAGAACTGCTGTTCCAATATAAATTGGTTTATCAATTACAATACTTTCCTTTTCCATATGAATAGCAGAAAAGTTCTCTGAAAAAACCTCTTCTCTCTTAAAACTAGGTTTATTTATCAATCCAGAAGCTTCTTTCCAAGATGTTGCAAATCTAATGTTTTGCCTGTTTCTAACATTCTCCATTGTCTTTCCAAAGACAGCATTATTCATCAATTCATAGAATTCCTCTTCAAATTTTACTTTTGTATTTGTTCTCATATCTGTATTGAATTTAATATACTTTTTCATCCAAGGACTTTGTTTACATTTTAAAACTCTATTAATTTTCGCGACTCTCAATCCTTCTCTCAAAAACTGTTTCAAGCTTCTCTGATGCAAAACATATCCCTCTTTATCATAGAATGTTGTTAATAACTTTTCTCTTGATTCGCCTTTAATATTAAAACTTTTATGATAATCACTTAAATATTCTTTCTTTGGGGTTTCTTTCTCACATGCAAAAGGAAGGTCTTTATGCTTATTATGAATATCACTCGGGTACCTCGAATCAACTTCAAAATTACAACCTTGTTCTTCCTCATTCAATTCCTCTTGAGAAGAAACAACAATATTCATCAAAGCCTTTTCATAATCCTTTTCTTCCACCCACTCAAATTTATCATAAGGCAGAGATTGAGACATTGCCCACCCATACAAATTATTAGCATCAAAACACAGCAAATAATTACGATCTTTTTCAACATCATAATTTTGAAGATATTTATTATTTGCTTTAGCATATCTTTTTGAACATACTTGTGATATTCCACCTCTCTTAGACTTCTCAATCTTCAAAAGCATATCTACATTACTGATTTAATCTATATCTTGTTTTGTCATTTTCAACCTTTCACTCCAAGCTAAACCAGGAGCTGTGAAATAGTGGGCAGGATCTCATCCATAACAATTTTTATTATGACAGAGTGATCTAAAAGCTTCAAACATCAGCTCACAATAAAACATCTGTTTTTAGATACAAATCATGATATTCTCCAAGGTTCTTTCTCTTAAATATTTTCCAAATTTCTTGTGCGCGTTTATATTCCTTATCAATTATCTCTTCTTCATAAAGGTTATTATAGAAACACTCTTTTGAAGGAAGTTGTGTTTCTTTAAATCTCATAAATGAATCCATATAATCATAAGGATAAATTCCCTCACTTGCAAGAATTTTCTCTTTACTTTGAATTTCATTCCTTGTTTGAATTTCCTCTCGAGTTAGAATTCCCTCTTTAATCAGAATTTCATCTTTAATCAGAATTTCCTCTTTAGTTAGAATTTCATTCATTGTTTGAATTTTCTTTATAATTAGAATTTCATCTTCAGTTAGAATTTCTTCATTAATTTCCTCATGAATTAGAATTTCCTCTTTACTTTGAATTCTCTCTTTAATCTTAATTTCCTCTTTAGTTAGAATTTCCTCTTTAGGAAAGAATGAAATAATATTTGGAAAAGACCCCGTGGAGCTTAGATTTGATGCCAGGTAGGCTCGTGGTGTTCCCATGAACTTGTAAGAATCTAGAAACCTAATACGAGTTAAACGTTTTGTGAATATCATTTTTGGAAATGAAATATACTTTTGACTTGTGTTTGTTATGGCAGAAATATTCCCTGGTGTTTTTGAAAGTTCATTTATAAATAGATGTGTATCATAGTTGGCGCTATTGTGAAGAAAGACTGGAATAAAAGATGGAAATTTATAATTGAGATTACAAAAGGAATGAGCGGGACCCTCTATATTTACCAGTAAGATGACCATGATCCCTAACTTTAGACTCCTCAATTTCCTCCTCACAAATATGACAGATATTGTTCTTTCTAAATTCTAATTTTTCTTCTTCGGTTAATTTCATTGGTTCATTTGTTTCTTTCATTAATTTAGTTAGTCTTATACAATCCTTTTCTAATCGTTTTACAAACTCTTGTGAAGATTTTTTTCCACTATAATGTCCAAGTTTATTATACTTTTCTCCAACAGATGATTTGATATAATAACAGAAACCACAAGGAATATGATTTTGATATTTATTTGCATATGATTATTTTGGATTAGGAGAAGCAGTATTTATCTTTTTTCGGATACATTCAAAATCAGCGTATATGACAAATGGGTGCATGATAGATGTATTATAATCTTCAAAAGAAATCTTTTCACCAGGTTTAGGCATTGTAACTACAGCTGATTTTTGATTACTACAATGTTTTGAATGTTGTTCTAATCGTTCTTTTGTATGAAATGAATTAAGACATCGCTTACAAGGATATATTTTGTTTGCTGTTCTGAATACCTGAGAAGAGATTAATCTTGATAAATTATTGATGTATGTATAATGTGAATTCTTTCCAACACTAAAATATAAAAGATCAATGTGTGTTTGTTCATTTTTATCATTGTTCAAAATTTTTAATATTTGTACTTTGTTTGAATCCGTTAATCCATATACATTAATAGAAAGATTATTCTTTTTCTCAAATTTAGGAATATCTCTTAGTGGCATTGGGAATTTAAAATCATTAATGTACAAGGTATTCTCATATTTCATATATTGTTTTACTCTTTCTGAATTACAATTTGGTGGATGAAAGTGAGCAAGAACAGACCAGAGAAAACATTTATTATCATTGTTCTTAATGTTCACAACTGCCTTCTTTAGTTTCATTTCTTTTGGTAATTCAATATAAGAAGCTTTAAGAGGGTTTGATTTTAGAATGTGTATATCTAAAACGATGATTTTTTAAATATGAAATCCATTTCCTACAACTGTATTATCAACATCCTCCTCTTGTCTTGATAGTTCTTCATAAACCCCACGATTCAAAAAATCTTGAAATGATGTTATAAAATGAAGATCTGTTCTCATATAAGGAGTTTGTTCTTCATCTTGTCTTTTCAAATTCATTTTCACTCACATATAAAACTTTAAAGTTTTCAATTCTTTCAATGTCTTTTTAATAACGTTTTCAACATCAAGTTTCACGATTTCAATTGATTCAGCTATTGATGATGGACCAGGTTCTCCAAATTGAAAAATCCTTATTTTTATATCCCCTTTAAATGCCCCATCAGTGTTTTCAATATAATAGTCTCCCTTTACTCTAAACTCATTTTTCTTGTGTTTTTGTGATTGAAGGTGATTTTTGTAACTACTCTTCAAAACATCCTTTGAGCAGATATCACAAGGTTTTCTTTCCAACTCAAGAGGAGATATTTGATGAAATAGATTAAATGTGTGTTTGTTGGTTCGAAGGTGTTTTTTATAATGTTTATATTTGTGATAACAAACATCGCCGTACGTTGAATTCACCATATTTATATAATAAAACTTTGATTAAACTAAAATTTTCTGATGAAAATTTCGTTTAATTTATAGGTGAATCTGTGATTAAAACCATTTTATCCTCCAACTTTTTTCACTTAATAAATACAATGTTTCAAGACACAAATGACAAGTTTCAATCAATCTCTTCATTTTTAAAAGATACTGAGACATATTCAAGCGAGGAAAATTGAACAAAGATAAATAAAACAACTATTGGATAAAAGCAATTATGGTGGATACGATGAGTTATTCAATTTCCTTCAGTGGAAGGGATTTTAGTATACCTGGAAGAACATCAATTAAAGTATCTCTAACAAAAGTTTCTCCTCTCCTTCTGGTAATATATTCAAAATGAGAAAAAGCAATGAAACAAGAAAAAGTATCAAAAAATAAAAACCTTATGGATGAAGCATTCAAAACAAAAGATAAGACCATCTGTAATAGGCAAGGAGAAATTTGTATTTTTTTTCAACAACCCTATAGCTGTAAATCCTGATGAAATAAAGGATGTTAGTATATCAGGTGAAATGACATTTCGTTCAATAGTAGTGAAGGATAATTTTAAAATTACCTTTAATATAAAAAATGTTGTAGTTGAATCTGGTTATGAAAAAAAGTATATAGATATCAATGGTAATGTTGTTTCTACAAATTAAATATGAGTCAATATTCAACTGAAGATTTTGAAGATGATGATAGTTTTATTGATGATTCTGAAGATGAACTTTAGTTTAAGTAAAGTTTTACTTTATAAATATGCGAGACTTCCCTGATTCTCCATATGACAAATTTGAGAATTGTCCTGCGTGTGATAGAGTGGGATTAAACACAGAGTCAAAAGCCTATAAACAATGTATATTCTGTGATTATCATCTAATTAATGATAATAAAAAATATAAAAAGGAAAATAATTCTTTTAGATTTACACCAAAAATGAATTACTTTACAAGATTGATTAGAGAAATGAACGTAAAGTATGAGGGTGATAACACACCTTTCCTTACAATGGAAGAAACTGAACGTATTAGAGAAATGTTCAAAGGATAGTTGTTATATATTATTCACGATTGTCATTTTCAGGGAAATATCAACACAAGATATTGTATAAATAAAATAATGGATTATCTTGAAATTAAACCAGAACTTAGGATAAAATATAGAGTTTCTAAAAAAGCCAATAATAAATTAAATAACCTGTTTTCCAAATATATAAATGAATGATTTTTTACCCATTTTGGAAAATAAGATAAAATTTAACAATCATAAAAATCTTCCAAATTCATTAAGATGTCTCATAGTTGGTTCAAGTGGATGTGGAAAAACCTACTTACTTTTGAAGATGCTCCTGACTACCAACTTTTTAGATTATGAAAATTTAATAATTTTCACAAAGTCGAGTTTTCAACCAGAGTATCAACTACTCTCACAAGGTTTTAATGCTGGTCTTCAAAAAGAAGATATAATCGGTTTATTTAAACTTAAAAAAAGCAAAATGATTATAACATTGAAGATACAATACAACTATTTTTGTGATACACTGAGATGTAAAAAGAAATCAAAACCAATAACTTGTATTCTTCATGATAATACGGATCATATACCATCTCCCCAAGATTTGGATAAATCAAAAAAGAACCTCGTTATCTTTGATGATTGTGTTAATGAGAGAAACCAAACGGTAATGGGCAGCTACTACACAAGAGGGAGACATTCTTCTTGTACTTGTATTTAGCGTAGTCAATCGTACTTTCAACTTCCTCGTCGTTCCATCAGAAACAATGCAAATACTTTTATTGTATTCAAGTTAAATTCAATAGATATAAAGAATTTTTGGAGAGATAATTGTTCTACATTATGTAGTAAAAAGGAATTTGGGGATTACATGAAGCACACGACTGAAAAATATAAATATATTGTTGTGAAACAAGATGAGATATTAAATGATATTTTCCAATAAATGAATGGATGCGAAAGAAAGAGCAAGAAGATTTAAGGAACATCAAGAGTTGGTTTCAAAAGTTGTAAAACAACAGGAAGACATAACGTAGAAACACAGACAGAAACTAACGGGTTTGAAACGGGGGTAACGGGTTGAAAGCATTTGAAAGAAAACAAGAGAAATTTTTTAAACCACGTTTACAAACTTCCAAAGAAGAAAATTGTTGATGTTTCCACAGTTCCCACAATAGAATATACTCCTAAAAAACTTCAAATGATAAAAGATTTCAGTCAAATGATGGAGGAAGAATGAGAGCATATAAGGGAATTAGAATATGATGATGAATTATTATTTCAACAACTGGAAGAGATTAATCACCCCCCCCCCCGCTTATATTGTGAATGCTTTTCAAAACAATGAATATTCAGCAGAATCAAAAACCAAAGCAGGACTCTTTCCAACAGAACAACCAGCAATATTTCATCTTGTTCAAGAAAAGGTATTGATATTTAATGATGAATTAAGGTTCTTGGGGTCTGCTCATCCCCCTGTTAAACTAACCCCCAGATTAATGTTTCTTCTCACAAAAGATGGAAGACAAGCTTCAACTGTGAGGAATGAATCAAAGTGTTTTGGTGAACCATTGGATAAGGAAAACAATGACGATAGAGCATATATTGATCTGCTGAACTCTGTTGATTATAGGGTTAGTCTTTCTGGTAAACATTGCATGAATGAGAAGGAGAAACACATTATTCAGGCTTTAAGTATCCTTTGTTCAGGTGTTAGTTTTCTTCCAAATGACTCATCACAATTAGTTAATAGACTGTTATTGTTGTTAGGTCGTAAGAAGGCTGGAAATAACAATTGTTTTAATGAAGCATCAGCCATTTTAGACCAGTTGATGAACATGAAAATAATTAATAAATCTCAATATAAAAACATTTTATCTCATATTAAATAAGATGAGAAGCACAATCCTTAGTTTTAATTTCACAACAAGGGACCACACATCTTCATTCCCATACCCACTACAACTTGATCCAACAAAAGAATATGAGGCATCTTTATTGTCCATGGAAACTTATAATACCTTATATAATATAACTGAAAAAATGACAAGTTTAGTTATAATCCGGGAAGTGGATACAAAACAATAACAGTCTCACCCGGATCATAAGAGATTTCTGAAAAATCTTCCGATATTGTTCATCTTATGAAAGAACAGGGTGATGAACCAAAAATATATTGTTACAGACATTCAAAAACATACTTCAAAATCATGGATTAAACTTAAAAATAACTACAAGGTTGATTTCAGAATAGATAATTCATTTAGAGAGTTATTGGATTTCTCCTCAAAAATGATTGAAACTAATGGGACGTTTTACAGTGCTAATGTCATTCAGATATCCTCAGGAATAAATTCGGTATCAATTCACTGTGATTTGATTGATGGTGCTTATAATGCTGGAATAAAAACAAATACAATATTTTCGTTCAGCGCATACTCAACCCCAATTGGTTATAAATTCAATATGGAACCCAAAAATCTGGTTTATCTCTATTTATCAGGAAAAACCATACACAGAGTAAATTTTAGGATAACCGACCAAGATAATCGTGTGATTTCTTTTAATGGAGAAGTTATATCCATCAGAATTCACCAACGTGAAGTTTTCCAATAAATAAATACGATGGTTATTGTGAGGAAACACGAGTTGAGAAAATATAAAATAATTACAGGGGATGGGATGTTCCTTTCCCCATACTACAAGGGTGAAGGTATGTATTTTGGTCGAGGATACGATAAACCTAAGAGACAAAGGGGTGTTGGACATCGATTTAGAGGAGATGGGATAATTGATACTCTAATCAGTCTAATGGGTATCGGTTCAAATTTTCTTAAACATAAAGACCTAATTGGTTCAACTGCTTCTGCTGTGGGAAAAGTAGCAGTTGCTGTAAAGAGCATAAAAGTTGCCCAAAAGGAATCTCATAAATTACAAGCAATTAAAGAAATTAAGAAAGGCAAAACTCAGTTGTCCCCCCAAGAACGACAGAAAATATTTCAAATACTTGGATCAGGGTTTCAAAAGTTTTAACATCTTTTTTCCTAAATAAATACAAGTATGGAAGCAATTGATAGTATATATGATTTGGATGATACTATTATCATCTCAAACTCCACTAAAAAAGAAGATCACTTCAAGGTAAATGCAATAACTGGAACAGACTGGAATGCAAATGGTACAAAAAGTTTTGAAATAAACAATCAACAAACTTGTTGGAATCTATCCAAAAGTTTCTTGTTGTGTAAATTTACATTCACTAAGGCTGGGAATAACACAAATGCTACACTCGTAAATGATTTCTTCTGGAGAATGTTTGATTCTGTTCGTTTGCACATTGGAACACAAGAAGTTGAAGTGGTTGATTATGTATCTGCTGTATCTGAAATGATGAAATTTACACTATATTCATTCAGTGATAGAATGGGAAAGGGGTCTGTCGAGGGTTTTATTCCTGATATGTCAACATGAACAACCACAGGCCCTGGATATATTCACTGGAAAGGAGCGTATAATGATGATACAAAGGCAGTTAATAGTTTTACTGTGGCAGTTCCTCTTAAAGGTATATTTGGATTTTGTGATCATGAGAAAGTTCTGTATGGTCTTAAAATTAGATTTCGACTGCAAAGGAATGATAATGAAAATAGATTACTTTTTGGTGTTGCTATTGCTTTTGGTGATCAGAATAAATTTGTAATTGATGAAATGAGTTGGTATCTCAGTGAATATACTCCTAATCTTAAAAGAGAAGAAATGATGAAAAGAGGACTTAACTCAAAGAAACCACTCACTGTATCATACCTCAAAAGAAAATGTCAACGCGTTAAACTAAACCAAACCACTTACATGTGGAATTGGGGTGTTCTGGAAGGAAAGCCTCAATATCTGTGTATCATTTTCAAAAAACCAGATGGTGAGACTGCGACTGATAAGAATAATGCATTGCGTGATAACGCAAAGGTAAAACAACTTCGTGTTTCTCTCGATGGAACATGTTATCCACGAGATAGATTGGAAATTGATTGGGAAAAAAATGATTTTGCTGAAGCATACAAGTCTTTCCAAAAGGTGTGTGAAAGTAATGGAAATAAAGAACCTATTTTGGATACGACAGCATTTAAAAGTTTGTATACAATCTATGTGTTTGATCTAAGTGCTCAAAGGGTAACTATAAAGTCGAATCGAGTGGATACTTCCTTACACGTTGAAAGAGGAGAGAGTGAAGAAGTTGATACATATTGTTTGCTTTTGGAAGAAATGGAATTACAGATTAATACAGATAATGGTGTTATGATTAGTCTCACAAAAATTTTTTTAAATAAATGAGGGGCAAAGTACCAACTGGGGTATATGTTAATCAAATCAATCTTCATAAACTATCATCTTGTGTTCTAAACCAAATGCCTTGTATGATTAACGTTAATACAATTCAGAGAAAGGGAGCAGTAAGAATTGATGTTTTGCTCACAAGAGAACAGGGTAAAATCTTGAACGATAATGGCTCACTTAAAATTAAAATGACAAAACCAATGTTGAAAAAATATTCAATAAGAGAGACGAGTGGAGAATTTCTCCAAAATTCCAATTACTTTATGTGCTGGATTAAGTGCGGTTGGAGCATTGACGGGTGGTATTTCAACAGTGCTGAAAACTTCCAACGAAAGGAAGGCTCAACTCCGGGCTCAAAAAGAATTGGAAAGACATAACAAAGAGTTGGAGAAACAAATTAGTGGAAGTGGTGTAATTGTAGATTTTGCTGAAAAACTTGAAAGTCTGCCTGATAAAGTGAGATTCTTGGTTGGAGATATGCTTTCTTCTATCACACAAGCAGGTGTAAAATGAACTAAAAGGGGTAATGTATTATATCTTTCTCATAAATAAATGAGCAGTGATGAGTGGTTTAAAGAATTTGGAAAGAATACAACATCAAAGTAACAACTTGTCAAATATTGTAAGAAATTACAAATTCATAATGTGGTTATTTGTATGAGAGTTGAATTCACAAACGTGCCTAAACATACAAATAATATTATTATGAACTTAGAAGATAATAATGGGAATGCTTCTCATTGGGTTTGTATTTTTAATAGTCAAGACAAATATTATTTTGATAGTTTTGATCTTCCACCACCTGTTGAAGTCATAAAATTCTTGCAGAATGGTGTTTATCAAACATTTCAAGTCCAAGAATTAAATTCCAAGTGTTGTGGTCAATTATGTCTACATGTGTTATTTCAACTCAACCAAAATAAAAAATTTTATGACATTATTGTTAATCTAATATAAATGACTTATGTTGGTAAAGATGGTTCTATCTTTGGTGTATCCCAATAACTGGATATTGATTTATCAAATTATTACACAAAGGCACAGGCTGAATGACATAAATATAGTATAATCAAAAATATGAATATGAAAAATGCTTATAAATTAAAAAAAATTATCCAAGCCCGACTGATGCCAATGACTTGGTGACATTAAGCGATTTATCACAATATATATCTTAAAACAAAACGGCCGTGTATTCCAAAGATACAGAAGTGTTGATTTTATCTACAGGTCATACAGAATTCACAGTTCGAATTAAAATAATTTTTTATAAAGAAGGGCGTATTGTTTGTATGAGAATAGAACAATGGGGTTATGATATGAATGATTTAGGTTATAATTGGTCATTTAAAATTGACCGAGAAGACCTGGAACAATTAAATCAGTCTCGTAAGGAAGAATTTTATCCACTTTTTAGGGAGAATGAGTTTTGTGGAGCCATGATTAGTAAGCAACAAATAAAAGAATTTAATAAGGGTAAATATAATAATGGTTTTGCCATCGTTTATATCATAAAAACAGAAAAAAACAGGATTATATATAATAAGTAGGGAAATACAAAATGATTTAACTTTGGGAATATTGGGAGGTGTTTCGTGTCATAATATTATTCTAACATATATTTCTAATACATAAATGACAGCAAGAAGGCTTCAAGAAAATTATCATTTCTGTGTCCAAGCATACCTTCAAGAAAACGGTATTCGTTATTTTAATAAATATGTTCCACAACATAAGAGTGAGGTATTTTCAATAAAAGATTGGCATTATGCTGATGTTGACAAACCAACAACTTTGGATTTAATTAGAATGTTAAATCATGAAAAAAATTATAAAGTTAAGAAAATGCAAAGCTCTTTTAGAAATTCAAAAGAAATTTTGTTGGTTTCCTGTTGTAAAAAGAAATATATTGGATACAGGAACAACAAGAAATCCTGATGAATATATGTACGATATTCTATGGGGTGTAAGTGATTCAAGGACAGTAAGGGACGAGGAAGGAGTTGAAGAAGAGAGAAGAGGAGGAAAAGGAGGAGAGGGAGAAGATAGAGAAGGAGGAAAGAGAGAAGAGAGAGAAGGAGGAGAGGGAGAAGAAAGAGGAGAGGGAGAAGAAAGAAGAGGAGAGGCAGAAGAAAGAGAAGGAGGAGAGAGAGAAGAGAGAGAAGGAGGAGAGGGAGGAGATGGAAGAAAGAGCGAGAATGAATAAATATGAAAATATGGAAACCAGTGAGATTAAAAAAAGATTGGGGGTATTACAGAAAATTTCTCAACCCACCGAGGAGGAAAACAATGAATTGACGACTCTATTAGCAATATTTTTGACAAGACTGTTTTCAAGGACAAGATATCGACTTTAATTAAAGTTTTTCATTTTTTTCTTAAATAAATGGAGGAGAGAGTGAAGGCATTTCTTAAGATTCTTTATGTTTTAAAAATTAAGATTCAAATGTGCATGTTGGAAACGAAAAAGGTTTCACACTGTGTAGGAATTTTTCTCACTTGTTCGGGCCCGTAGGTGAGTGCCAGTATGTGCAGTCTCGCAGTCTCGCAGTCTCGCAGTCTCGCAGTCTCGCAGTCTCGCAGTCTCGCAGTCTGTCTGTCTGTCTGTCTGTCTGTCTGTCTGTCTGTCTGTCTGTCTGTCTGTCTGTCTGTCTGTCTGTCTGTCTGTCTGTCTGTCTCTCTCTCTCTCTCTCTCTCTCTCTCTCTCTCTCTCTCTCTCTCTCTCTCTCTCTCTCTCTCTCTCTCTCTCTCTCTCTCTCATCCGCGGGTCTCCAGCAATATTCCTGGCAAGTTTAAATGAGATCGGACCGGCAGTCGTCGAGAAACGGCGGTGACAGACAAACAGACGAACACACACACACACACACACACACACACACACACACACACACACACACACACACACACACACACACACACACACACACACACACACACACACACACCAATGTTTGTACGTTTACCTTCTAGCAAGTAAATTACCTTTGAATTGAAGAGTTCCACGAATAAATCGTTGTTGTTCGTCGAAATTAAAACACCTAATTTGTTTTTAGTGAAGCTTTTTAGTGCAATTATGTGCACTGTACAGTTCATAATCTATCTACCTGTTAATCTATCTACCTGTGGCCCTGTTATAATGCGATCGTTGAGGTCCATAAAATGTCATCGCGAAAAAAGCAGGGTCGTGCTAAATCGGGATTCAAGGAAATCGGCTTTCAAACTGAACCAATGTTTGCACGTTTACCTTCTCGCAAGAAAATTACCTTTGAATTGAAGAATTCCGCGAATAAATCGTTGTTGTTAGTCGAAATTAAAACACCAATTTGTCTTTAGTGAATGAGGCTTTTGTGAAGCTTCACATACTCAGGTCCCAGAGTCAATTGTGACATCATATCAGAAAAAAAGAGGAGGCATTGTGACATCACGAATGATGTTACAATGCTTCCTCTTTTTTTTCTCCCCCTCCTCTCTTTTTTTCTCCCCCTCCTCTCTTTTTTTCTCCCCCATCCTCTCTCCCCCCTCTTCTGTCCCCCCCTCTCTCCCCCCTCCTCTCTCCCTTCTCCTCCCCCCTCCTCTCCTGCAATAAAAGAGGAAGCATTGTGAGGTCACGAATGACGTTACAATGCTTTCTCTTTTTTTCTCCCCCTCTCTCCCTTCTCCTCCCCGGATCCTCCGCTAGTGCAGGCCCGTAGGTGCGTGCCAGTATGTGCAGCTTCGTGCCTGCAGTATCAGGTCCCCAGCATCAATTGTGACATCATATCAAACGAAGAAGAAGAATTGTGATGCCCCCTCTCTCTTGCCCCCCCTCCCTCCCCCTCTCTCCCCCTCTCTCCACCCTCTCTCTCCCTCTTTCTCCCGCCTCTCTCGCCATTCTCTTGCCCCCTCCTCTCTCCCTCCCCTCTTTCATTCAAGCACGCCTGTAGGGGCATGCCAGTATGCGTAGCTTCGTGCTTGCAGTATCAGGTCCCCAGCATCAGTTGTGACGCCACATCAGACGAAGAAAACGAAATGTGACACCCCTCTCTCGCCACCCTCTCTCCCCCTCTCTGCCCCTCTCTCCCCCTCCTCTGACCCCCCTCCTCTGCCCCCCTCCTCTCTCACCCCCTCTCTCCCTCCTCTCTCTTGCCCCCCCTCTCTCGCCCTTCTCTCTGCCCCCCTCTCTCCCTTCTCCTCTCTCCCCCCTCCTCTCTCGTCCGTCTCTCTGTAAATGTATTCACAAATGTCTACCAAGCACAACAATTAATTCCAACCTTTGGAAAAAAACAGCTTTCAATCCCTTGGGAAACAACTGTTTCCCTTGGGAAAATTCAATCCTTGGGATTAATTAATAATTTGAATAATAATCAAACATTTGGATTAAATAATTAAATAAATTAATAATAAAATAATGATCAAACCTTGGGAATAATTTATTAATTCAAACCTTGGGAAACACTTGAAAACAGCTGAAATGGATGAGGAAATACGATATCAAACTTTGAAAAGGCACATAATCAAGTCCCCAGTGTCGATTGTGACTTCAAACCAAACGAAGAAGAAAAAGAATTGTGACGTCAATCGTGCAAAAAAAATATAATAATTAAATAAACATTAATTGTGACGTCATTTGTGATGTCAAAGCACCGTGTCCTGTCATTGGTTGACAGATAAATGGCCGTAACTCGGGAACCGCTCGTCCGATTGATATCAAACCTCAAAAAGGCACATCCGTGGGTCCCTGGCAATATTCCTGGCAAGTTTCAATCCGATCGGACTGGTGATCGTCCGGTTATTAATAATTTGGGAAAAATTGGCATGATAAGGTGAGAAGGTGGAACGAAACCTTCAGCTGCCATATATACACTTTTCAACACTGAAAAAGCAGTAAAATGGCCGTAACTTGAGAACCGCTCGTCCGATCGATATCAAACCTCGAAAAGGCACATCCGCGGGTCCCTGGCAATATTACTGGCAAGTTTCAATGAGATCGGACCAGCGGTCGTCGAAACGGCGGTCGCAGACAGACAGACAGACAGACAGACAGACACACAGAGATTGCTGGAATTATAGATAGATAAATAAATGAGTTATTGTCTCAAATGTAAAAAGAAAACAACTACAAAAATATTTCATATTTTAAAAGTAAATGTAACAGGGTTATACAAAAAGGTATATGTTCGGTGTGTGGTTCAAAAAAAAATCAATTTATCTCCAAACACAAACTCGGAGGAGATATACAAAAGTTTTTATCAGGAAGTAAATTTACAACTATTGGAATACCAGGGGAATTACATCTACCAGGGTATTCTTTCTGTGCTCCAGGCACAAACTTGGATAAAAGATTAGATGAGGCAGACAATCCTAAATCATGGAGTTAGCCCATCAATAGAGTTGATGAAGTGTGCGTGAGGCACGATATTGATTACACTGAACAACACAAATTTTTTACTGGAGATGTGTAAAGTGATTTAGACTAATTTGGGTACGCTGATTTCAAAAATCATAACCATTTTGCTGTATCACGTCAGGATTTTCAGTAACAGAAATATTCCCATTGCCTAGAAGTCAGGATTTCAATGAAATTTACAAAAATTCATTTATTCATTTATTTCATCATGAATGCTTCAAAATTATAGAAATTACAGAAAAACTCCACTAGAATGTAATTAAAAATGCTTTAGGCATTTGGCTTTGCGTTTGTGCTGCTCTGTGTCAGTTTCAGGATGCAGGAACCAGCAGAAATCGCCCATCATGTTCGGGTTGTGCCGCCCTTGGTAACGCGTCTCCATGAGTGAAATCTCTTGGTGGAATCGCTCGCCGTGCTCGTCCGAGACTGCTCCCAAGTTGTCAGGGAAGAAGTTCAGGTGCTGGTGTAGGAAATGGATTTTCAGGGACATCCTGGAGCCAAGTTTCCTGAAGGACTCCAGCAGCTGCTGCACTATTTCTTCATAGTTGTCCGCATGCTCGTTCCCCAAGAAGTTGTCCGTCACAGCTTTGAAGCTCCTCCACGCTGCCAGCTCTTTGGGGTTTAGAGTTGTCAGAAAAGTTTCGTCCTTCATAATCTGTCGGATTTGCGGTCCAACAAAGACACCAGCCTTGATCTTGGCCTCCGACAAGGTGTTGCCAAACTTTTCCTTGAGGTATAAAAACCCACGCCCATTCAGATCCATTGCCCGTACAAAACTTTTCATCAAGCCGAGCTTTATGTGGAGTGGTGGAAGGAAAACCTTGGCTGGGTCGACAAGGGCGACATGCTTCACGTTGTGTCGACCAGGTACATGCTCTTTTCGCTCTTCCCAATCTTTCTTCGTCCAGTGATTCTTGTCGTCTCTGCTATCCCAGAGACAAAGGAAGCACATGTATTTCGTGTAGCCTGACTGCAGCCCTAACAACAGTGCCACCACTTTCAAGTCTCCGCAGATATGCCAGTTGAAGTCATTGTACTTGATGGAATCAAGCAGCTGCCACATAGTCTCATAGGTCTCTGTCATGCCGAACGCGTGAGCCAGTGGGACTGATGGTTTCTAGTTGCCATTGTGGAGCAAAACAGCCTTCAAGCTGTTCTTCCCCGAGTCGATGAAGAGGCGCCAGTTTGCAGGATCGTGATCACACCCAAGTTCTTTCAACAGACCGTTGATGTCACTGCAGAATGTCATCGTGTCTTCCATCTCAAAGAACTCAGCCATGTCTCTGTGACGTGCTCTGAACAAGGATAGCTTGGTGTTAGGTTCAAGTAGATTCCACTGCTGCAGCCTTGATCCAAGCAGCTCTGCCTTCGCCTTTGACAGCGAGAGATCTCTTACAAGATCATTTAAGTCTCCCTGGTTCAGAAGGTGTGATTCTTGAGTGTCGGGTTCAAAAGGTTCATCATCACCATCCTCTTCACCACTGCTTACAGCTATGTTCTGATCAGCTGGAGGTGTTGGAACGGGGTTCTCGTCATCATGAGGCACAGGTTTACGAGCAGAGACGCAGTCAGCGTACTTGATGTGACCTTTATTCTTCTTGTTGAAGCCGGCGATGCTTGTGCAGCAGAAATAACAATCATCATGATGATTCTGCGGCTCACGCCATATCATGGGCACCGCAAATGGCATGCTCGCGCGCTTGCCCACCAACCACTGAGTCAAGGTTGTGTGACAGCTTGTGCAGCAGATGTGTGGTGCCCAGCTCTGTTCTTGGTCCCCCACCTTACACCCGAAGTAGTGAAAGTAGGCGGCCTTCATTTTCACTGCTGTAGATATACTTCGCTGTTGATCTTTTTTGGTATACCGACCACAGACATAACAGAAGTTGTCAGGATGATTGGTACAGGAACGCCTACTCATCTTTATCTGAAAGAAAGAAATATAACACAAGTTAACAACAATTGTACGAAATAGACATGTTAAAGACATATGTAAATTTCATTGAAATCCTGACTTCTAGGCAATGGGAATATTTCTGTTCCTGAAAATCCTGATGTGATACAGCAAAACGGTTATGATTTTTGAAATCAGCGTACCCAAATTAGTCTTAATCACTTTACACATCTCCAGTAAAAAAATTTTTTTGAAATTTGTTGTTCAGTGTTATGGGAATATCACAACTTTGGAAGAAAAACATGAAGCCGATAGAGAAATGTTGTGAAATTTGTCTCTGATACGAAATCCAACGTTAAGAGAAAAAGTTGATGGGTTCATCGTGAAGAAGATGATCAGTGCTAAATTGAAACTTGGACTTGGAAATTCAAAAAACTTATAGGCTCTAATGATGTCATTAAGATTGAAGAGCAATTAGCTAATTAATTACATAAACCAATGTTCACAATGTTTCAGAGAAGGAAGGTTTATTCATAGGAAGTTGATTATATCTGGTTCGCTGATTTGATTGAACTCAATAATGACAAGGGGTACAAGTATGCTTTAACCGTTATTGATTTGAGGAATAGATACGCATGGATTGTCCCTTTAAAAACAAAACAGGTAATACTCTTATGTTAGACTTTCAACAGATATTTAATAAAAGTAAGAGAAAACCTCAAAAATTTTTGACTGATGAGGGTGGGGAGTTTTACAACAAGACATTTATGAATTGTCTACAAAACAACAGCATTAAATTATACAGTACCTTTAATGAAGGAAAAGCCATTGTTATTGAATGTTTTAATCGTACCTTAAAAGAGAGACTATAGAAAAATATACACAACTCGGTTCACAACAATCATCATCATTTATTCAGGATATTGTGGATAAGTATAATGACACGATTCACACGTCAACGAATATGAAACCATCAGAAAAATTTACAAAATTAAAATATGAAAAAGCGATTAATGTCAGAAAACCTCAGTTCAAAGTTGGTGATATTGTAAGAATATACAGATGTAAATCTCATTTTGAAAAGGGTTAAACTAAACAATGGACAAACGAACTTTTTTAAATTGTTGATGTAATAGATACGGTTCCTTGGACTTATAAGATATATGATTGAGAAGGGGAAGAGATTTTAGGGTCATTTTATTCACAGGAATTACAAAAGACAAAACTAAGCAGATAATACCCATGGGAGCAATAGGTTGGCGCGTCACACCCTCCTACTCCACACCGTTGTGGACAATCGAGGGCCAAGTCCGAGGTGTATAACAGGGTTCAATTAAAAATATATATAATGTATGTCAAGGGGGACGTTCTTAGATCTGTGAACCCCAAACACAGAATCCTCAACTGAATAGTCAAGGCTTAACTTTTGTTTCTTGGTGTGTGTGCAGTGGGGGACGTTCTTAGATCTGTGAAACCCAAACACAGAATCCTCAACTACAGAGTCAAGGCTTAACTTTTGTTTGTTGGTGTGTGTGTGTGTGTGTGTGTGTGTGTGTGTGTGTGTGTGTGTGTGTGTGCGTGGATGTGTGTGTGTGTGTGTGTGTGTGTGTGTCCCCCAAAACCCTCACATTCAAAATTTCAACCCCAACCCTCACATTCAAAATCTCAACCCCAACTCTCACATTCAAAATCTCAACCCCCCACCCCAACCTTCACATTCAAAATCCCAACCCTCACCCCAACCCTCACATTCAAAATCCCAACCCCCACCCCCAATCCTGATTTTAAATTCAAAATCTCAACCCCAACCCCCCAACCCTCACATTCAAAATCTCAACCCCAACCCAACCCTCGCCCAACACAAAGTCTATTTTTTCAATACGTATTTCAACAATATATATTTTTATGGTTTTTTTTTCTTCTCTTCTTCCCATTCTGTCTTTTAAGACTTTCAGGTTTGATGAAGTAGAAAGTTAGAGTAAGAACCTTCTTGCATCTTCTTCCCAGAACTAACAATATATTTTTTTTCATGTTTTTTCTCTTCTTCCAATTCTGTCTTTTAAAGCTTTCAGGTTTGATAAAGTAGAAATGGGAAGTAAGAACTTTCTTGATATTGCTCTCATCAAGCATCATCCAACAAAGAACTACATCGATAGGTTGATATCCCCAAGAGTGGTAGGATTTCAAGTCTCCAAAATAAATCCAACTTTCCAAGTCTCCAAGGTATAACCACATTCCTGTTGAGTTTCCAAGAGACATATCACATTGTGAGTTATCAAGCCAGAACCCACATTTCAAGTCTCCAAAAATATAACCACCTATCCAAGACTCCAAGCGAGAACCACAATTTCCAGAAATATTGTAGGTTTCGGTGATAGATTTCACATAGTATAACTGTGGATCATCAAGGAAAACTCCATTGTTCCAATTTTTATGTTGTTCAGTGATTGATCTCACATAGTATCACTATGGATCATCAAGGAAAACTCCATTTTTCCAATTTTTATGGGTTTCAGTGATAGATCTCACATAGTATAACTGTGGATCATCAAGGAAATCTCCATTTTTCAAAATGTCTGAAATTTGTGAGTCTCCAAGGTAGGTTCCATATTTAGAACCATCTTGGTAGAATCCTTTTCCCGAGTCTCCAAGATAGTTATTTAAACCATCAAGGCAGAACTCATTTACTGATTTTTTCAAAATTTCTGAATCTTCAAGGTAAAACTTGTATTCTGGCTCATCAAGGTATAACTTGTTCAGTGGGTATTGTCTTGATAACTCACAATGAGTACTATTGCTGTAAAACTCTTTTTCAGGATTTTTCTGGTCTCCAAGGTATAACTCTTTGGTTGGGCCATCGAGGTCGAGCTCGTTCAGTGGGTCTTGGACGCTTACAAGGTCTTCAACCAAGCCAACTATTTTGTCCCAGGTTGTGGCAAAATCGCTATTTTCATTTTGTATTTCAGATGCAATTTCCTGTGAGAGAATATAATAATGTATTAATTAAGTGATTTAATTATTAAATGAGTCGATGCTTCAATCAAACTCTGTAAATAGGAAAATAAAATCTTACCTCAATAGATAAGAGGTTTGAATCCATTTCATCAACTTGAAGGTTTAGTTCCATACAAGTAGTAGAACTCCAAGGAACCCCAAAATAATCCCACTCAAGGTCGAGCTCATTCAGTGGGTCTTGGTCGCTCATAAGGTCTTCAACCAAGCCAACAATTTCACCCCAAGTTGTGGCAAAATCGGTATTTTCAGATACAATTTCCTGTGAGAGAAAATAATAATGTATTAATTAAGTGATTTAATTATTAAATGAGTCTATGCTTAAATCAAATTCTGAAAATAGAAAAATAAAATCTTACCTCAATAGATAAGAGGTTTGAATCCAGTTCATCAACTTGAAGGTTTAGTTCCATATAAGTAGTAGAACTCCAAGGAACTCCAAGCTCAGTACAGCACTGCATTGTTGAATTTTTTTTTAAATGGAGTCTGGGTTGAACCTTTTATAGAGAAAGACTGGTTGCTATGGTTTCCTTTTTCAAAATGGAGGATTGTTTGAAAATTTTTCAAAACCATAACATTCTAGAATTTTATAGTGATTTCTTTGATTCAGAGATGAACTGGAAATGATGTAAGAGTCGGCGCGGCTTAGGAAAAGTGGGCGTGGCTTATGGAAAATTCCTCATGAAAAGTGGGCGGGGCTTATGAAAAGTGGGCGTGGCTTTTGCAAAAAATAATCTGAGGCTCAGGAGGTTGTCAAACAAGAGCATTCAGAGAAGTTTATCATTTCGTAATGGCACAAAAGGGGTATCTTAAAAAATATAAAGATTCAAATGTTTTATTTTTATATATTTTAGATGAGGATTATTGTGCAAAGAAAATTGAACTTTTGAAGGAATTTGAGAATGAACAAATCTTTATAGGTTCAATGAGTGAGCTAAACAATATGCATTGGTTATTTGAAAAAGAGTGCCCCTTGGCTTACAAAGCCTTACATGTCTCAAATATTTCTTTAGAATCACCTTTAACAAATCACATTACTACTTTACTACTTGAACAAATCTTTATCTTATTGCATTGGTTAATTGAAAAGAGTGCCCCTCGGTTTAAAGGGGAGCAAATAAATATACCTTGGGATAAAAAGGGGGTTTATTATTTAGGGGAAAAAAAATGAATCGCTGAGAATCCCCCATTCATTAACATGGGGGAAAGTGAGCCAGAATCAGTATATTCACTCTACTCATGTGTTCATATGATTTCTAGAGGTTTACTGCACATCAAATTTGTGATTTATTAATTAAAATTAAGAGTTCCTGCATCTCACTGGTGCCCGTCTCACTGGCGCCTGAACAAATGCAGCTTAATTTAACTTAACTTAACTCACTAACCAAGTGGAATAAAGAAAGTATTATATTGTTACACAGTTAACTAGCACACTATATCTATTCATTAAAAAACAACCATCACTATGCAATGATCCATTATGAAGTATGTTTTAAAGTATCAGAGCAGCAAACATCAGAGAGGGGTACACATTTCATTTAACTAAGCATGGACTAATAATCATATCTTTCACCAGGACCAGATATGCTTGGACTAGAATGGAGATAATACGTTCGTTGTTATTATTGCCATATGTTAAAAGTCATCTAATTTGAAAAGTTTGCTTTGAGTGGTGCAGTGGTGGTGATGAGCACTTACTGGTGGATTCAGGAGAGCACTTTCTCAACAATGAGAAAGGCAAACAATATATTAATTAATGATCCTAATTTTTTAAAAGATATGTTGCAGTTATTTGTAACTAACAAGACCACAGTATATTTGAACGAAGATTCCATTCCACTCATTTGTGATTTGTCAAGCAAACATTGTAATGAGTAAAACAAAGAAACTCACAAACTGCAGGCAGTCCACTCTGCAAATGTAATGAGTTCAGACTTTCTCATTATCAGTGACCTCATAAGCATGTTTTATGCTGCAGGCATTTTAAATCTTCATCTGAACTTTACCCATGATGCTTTCTGACGAACCATTCCTGATATGGTGACGAAGTGGCTTTAGCCAAAGCTCTTCAACAGATTTCATACCTCCATATTATTTAAAAGCATTTGAAGGCAAATAAAGAGAAATGAGTACGTAATTTGTGGACAAAGAGTGCTTATCCCAATATGAAAAAAATTGTTTCAGCATGATCAATACAAAAACACCAATGCTTTGCGATAGTCATGTGATCCACAGAGCTTTCTTTCACCTTAAGTGTCCATAAAATTGTTGGTATAGCATATTATTCACATTTCACAAGATGGCATTAATTATTTTACTTCCACACCATGGTATGCCCAGTCTCAGTCTCTTCCTTCTCAGTTTCATCCTTCCTTAACGGTGTGTGTGTGTGTGAGTGTGTGTTTGTGTGTGTGTGTGTCATAACCAAGAACAGCCTGTCATGTCGCCTCACAGCACGTTGGTGTTTGGTTAGCCTTGTGGTTAAGTGTTTGCATGTTTTGCCAAGAAACTTGGCTTCACAATCTTCACATGAATATATGTATATACAGTGGCCTGCAATAGTATTCACTGCCTCCCAATAATTCTAGAATTAGAGTAAATAGGAATTTTTTGTGGACCATACTCTTCAACAGAGCATTGGAACTGCCAAATCATTTTTACCTTTGCTATTTGGCACAATCTGGACGGGTCGCCACTCCGACCATTTATTGGAGCACAGCTGTGCCACTGATGCTGTGCACCTTTTGCCAGTACAGTAAACTGGTACACATTTCGCCAACCTAAGCAGAATGACAGGCTGAGTTAACCTCATCTGGTGTTAATCCAGCAGCCAATAGAGCTCGAACTCAGGACCCTAGGATCCCAAGCCAGTCGCCCTAAGCACTAAGCCAACAACAGGCATATGGAAGTAGGAATTATGTCAAAACAATTTTTTCAAGTGAATTTTATTATTAGTAGCTTAATTGATCAAAATAAACACTGTCATACTTGAAAGAGGTTACACGTCAGGAACACCAGCAAAAACCATGTGCAAATCAAAATTCATTGGTTGCAAAAGTATTCAGCCCCAAAGATCAGTGATTGGTGGAAGCACGTTTTGCAGCAATGACTGCTATGAGTCTTTTTGGGTAGATGTCTACCAACTTTGCACAGTGAGATGGTGAAATCTTTGCCTATTCTTCATCTGAAAATTGCTCTAGTTCTGCCACGTTTGATGGGGATTGTCGATGGACTGCAATCTTCAAGTCGTGTCATAATGTTCAATTGTGTTCAAGCAGGCACAGTATTACTTTGACTGGGCCACTCAAGAACATTTCTTTTCTTATTATTCAGCTATTCCAGTGTGGCTGTAGCTTTGTGCTCCCGATCGTTGTCCTGCTGAAATGTGAATCTCCTACTCAGTTTCAGATTCATGGCTGACTAAAGCATGTTTTTTGTCAAGGATTCTCGTGAACTTTGCACCGTCTATTTTCCTTTCTATCCTGATAAGCTTGCCAGCCCCTTCTGATAAAAAGCAGCCCCATAACATGATGCTGCCACCACCATGCTTGAAAGTAGGGATGGTGTTGACAACTGGGTGATGTGCAGTGTTTGGCTCATGCCAGACGTAACACTTTGAATTTAGACCAAAAAGTTCAATTTTTGTCTCGTCTGACCACAAAATGTTTCTTTACATGCCTATAGTATCATAATTAGATGTTTTTTTTGCAAACTCCATATGAGCTTTTTATTGTGTCTTTTTCAGTAATGACTTCTTTCTTCCCACCTGTCCATAGAGGCCAGCTTTGTGAAGGGAATGGGATATTGATGTTTGATGAACATTGACCCCCATCTCTGACATTGAGCTTTGCCGATCTTTCAGTCATTGTTGGATTTACAGTGACATCCTGAACCAGTTTCCTGCTTGGCTGGCTGCTGAGTTTGAATGGCTGACCTGATCTGGGTAGAGTGTGGGTGGTATGATATGTCTTCCACTTCTTAATGATGGATTTCACCGTACTCAAAGGGATAATGAGTGACTGAATGGTGCTTCTCCATCATTTTATGTCTGACTTCTTTGGAAAGATCCTTGGTCTTCATGCTTGTCTTGTTGACGAAGTGAGTTGCTCCTTAAAACCCCTTAGATAAGTGTGGGAGTTTAATTTTTTAAAGTTTAACCAATGATTACATGCATGTGAAACCTATTACACTTATTTTGTTACTTTTCTAACAAATAATTTTATCCTGAAGTGATTTAGGATTAATTAGGCAATGGGGTTGAATATTTATGAAAATGAGAATCATCTGATTTTCTCTGTTAATTTTAATTCTTCACATTTTATCTACATTTCTTAGCTTTATAACTTTAAAGTAATTCGTGAGGACTCTATATATTGTTTGATTTGAAAGCATCATGAAATAAGCTCAGATGGCATCAAAATTTAAAAACTTAGGAGGGGGTTAATACTTTTCAGGCCACTGTATATACCTATTGTACTGTAAAAAAGTCCAAGGCCACATTTAAAATACACATTTTTATTATGACGCTGGCATAATTTGATATATAAAAGGTGTTATAATAATGAAGTTTTATGAAAGAAACAAACAGTAATTGTATTTTACAATATGAATGCATGAAATTTAAATATTGGGAGTGGCAACCTTTTTCATGCACATTGTGCATTTATCTGTTTTGGAATGTTTTCTTGCAATTTCTGGAGAAATTCCATTGGGAGGTTGTTACATGCATTCTGCAATGGTTTACCATCATTAATCTTTTGATTTTGGTTGTTTTTCGTTTTTCTCCCTGTTCAAATAATCCCAGACAGCCTCTATGATGTTAAGGTCAGGATGTTGAAAGGGTCACTCTAATATGTTGTCGAGTTTGTGGTTCTGCTTTCTTTGTAAATATGTCTTTACGACATTTGCTGTGTGTTTGGGGTCATTGTCATGCTGGAAACATTAAAATTGTTGCCAATTAACCTCCCTTATGACAGGGTATGAGGCCAGCATGGTGGATTAGGATCAGTTTGTGCTTGTCAGCATTCATTGTTCCTTCAAGTCTCACCAAATCACCAATGCCAGCAGCAGAAATACATCCCCAAACCTGAACAAAACCTCCTCCATGTTAAGCAATAGTCTGTCGACATCCTTAAACTTCTCACCAACCCTCCTTCTGACATACTGCCTTCTCTTTAATCCAACAATTTCAAACTTTCAATAGTCACTCCAAAGTTCCTTTCCTCACTCATTAGCATCCCAATTCTGATATTCTTGGGCATATTTCAGTCTCTCGCTTTATTACCATTACGCAGATAGTGCTTTTTGACAAAAACTTGCCTATGGAGACCACTTTTGATAAGTGGATTAGTCCACTTGAATCCCTGATGGCTGTGCCAGTTCTTGTACTTGCTCAGCACATCATTTATTTCTTCTATATCTGAAAGGAACTTATCTTTTTAAGTATTGCTCATCGTTTTTTGCTGAGTTTATTTGGCCTTCCAATCCCTTCTTCTGTTTTTAACTTCTCCAGTCTCATTACACTTCTGTGTTGTTCTTGAATGCCACATCTGGAAATACCCATTTTGCAGGATATTTCTCAGTGTTAATTGTCTTCTCAGTGTAAAAATTATTTTGGCTTATC
Source organism: Eptatretus burgeri (assembly GCF_056783735.1). NCBI lineage: Eukaryota > Metazoa > Chordata > Myxini > Myxiniformes > Myxinidae > Eptatretus > Eptatretus burgeri. The sequence goes on from NC_140971.1 coordinate 50,359,070, forward strand.
GATTTTGCTATCTTGGACATGATGTGGTAGCCTTGGCCTTTTGGATTATTCCCTGAAAGAGAGAAATTACGAATATTGAAAAGGTGAGGTGGCCTCAGACTTTTGAAATATTTAAACAGGAATAAAAACAAAAGACAACCAAAATCAAAAGATAAATGATGGTAAACATTGCAGAATGCATAGAACCACCTTCCAAACGAATTTCTCAATAAATTGTCTGAAAGCTGTTGTTTTGGATTTCTGCTATTTTGCATGAAAAATGTGGTCACACCAAATATTGAAATTTCTTGCATTAATATTGAAAAATACAATACATTTTCATTTCTTCAAGAAAACGTGATTATTAAATCACCTTGTATTTATCAAAAACTGTGAATGTGGTAATAAAAATATTTATTTTCAATGTGTCCTCAGATTTTGCACATCACTACATACAGTATATTATTTACCAGCATTCAGAAATTGGGCCTAGATGAATGGAAAACAGAGGTATATGATGGAATGGATATAAAAAAGCATCTCAAGTATGTTTTGAAGAAAATGATCAGATTAAATGATCATGGATTTCAGTTAGTGCCCAACTGTGTTTGCGGACGTCCTCTGCGGATGTTGAGCTGCTTATTATTAGGAGGATGGTGGCAGAATTTGCACTCTGGCCACCGTAAAACACTTCATTCCACAAAACATTCGAAGAAAAAAATCTGAAAATCCACTCTGTTTGAGTACCTCCACCAGACGGCGGTCTCCTTGGGTTAACCTGAGGTGGTACCTACGGCTGGGTGCTTGGAATGTCCTATCCCTAAGAGTGGATGATCACCTGTCTCTGTTATCTGCTGAGCTCAAGCGTTTAATCATCAGTATTGCAGCATTCTCCGAAGTTTGGAGACCGGATTGTGGTGAGATCATAGCGGGTGATTACACCTAATATTGGCCTGGTCGCTTTGATGGTTACCATGCCCAAGGAGTTGTTGTAGCTGTGTCCAATAAGCTTACTCCAATGATAAATGAGGTAACACCGGCCAATGACCTTTTGTGAGACTAAGGATTCGTCACTCCTTGGGTGTCATATCCCTGGTCTCTGTGTATGCTCCGACTGAGGCAAGTGATCTCACCGTGAAGGATGCATTCTACACCACGCCCGAGTCTGTAGTTGATCAGTGCCCCAGGCGAGATATTCTTCCAGTATTGGGGGATTTCAATGCATCAACTGGAACTGATAGGGATGGTTATGAGACATGTGTTGGTTCCCATGGGTCTGGAACTGTGAATCAGAATAACACGAAGTTCCTTGACTTTTCAAGAAGTCATGGACTTAGGGTGGCTGGTTCATGATTTCAGCACACACTAGCTCATCGCTGGACTTGGTATTCCAACGCTGGTGGTGTGGCAAAGGAGATAGACCATGTGCTCATTGATGGTCGCTGGAGGATAACAAGGAATATCAAGGAAATCCAACACAGGTGGAGACAATTCAGCCCATCATGCCTGCGCGAGCACCCCACCAACCCATCTACATAAGATCCAAGGAAGAAAATGCAAAAAATGTTTTTAATTAATGAAATAATTTTTTTTGATTGTTTGTTTTTTTATTTTTTTTTAATATTTAAAAAATCTTATTTGTAATTTTTGGAGGTTTTTTGGTAGTTTTTGTAGTTTTGTTTATTTTTTTCCCTTTTTTTCTCCTCAGGGGAGGGGGCATGGGCTTGGTAAAAAACACACATCAACCACACAACCCCACTTGACAAGACCCCCATCAACAGCACGCCATACACATGTACACAATTCCTCATCAATGCTCAAACTCCCGAAATGTCTTATCAATATCCCCATACCCCTCTATCTCCATAACTTCCAGGTACCTATCTGATTCTAATTTAAACTTATCTACTTCGTCTGCTGCCACTACCTTTCCAGGGAGGCCATTCCATGCATTAACTAATCTCTGAATGAAAGTCTCCTGCCTTGCTACCATCTTAACTCTGCTATTCTTTACTCTCAGACTATGGCCCCTGGTCCTATCACTGTCGACTCTGTTGAATAATTCATCTGCACTTATTTTATCTATACCTTTCATGATCTTAAACATCTCCATCATATCTCCTCGTAACCGCCTCCTTTCTAGTGTATAAAGCCCTGTCTCCTTCAGCCGCTCCTCATAGCTGAGTCTCGTCGCATAGATAGGCCCAGAATCAATCTCGTCACCCTGCGCTGAACCCTCTCTATGGCATCGATGTCCTTCCAAAACGGTGGTGACCAAAACTGCACACAATATTCTGGATGTGGCCCTCACTAAATTCCTTTACAATGTGAACACCACCTCTTTTGATTTAAAATTGATCCCCGTCTGAATACAGCCAAAACCCTATTTGCTCTACCCACAGCTATCTGGAATAGTGCTGACTGCTTACCTCCCGTATGTATTACCACCCCCAGATCCTTCTCCTGTGTGACACGCTCCAAAATTACCCCTTGCATCCTGATTGCTCCCATACCTGACCTGACTTGATTTCACTAATTTAGTTTCTGAGAGCTGGCAAGAGAGCATAAAGATGTGAACACTCGTCTTTGAGCTGTCTCGACTTGGTTCAAATCACACCACATCTTTCGATGGAAGAAAATTAATTTGGAGGACCCATCTGTCAGCATTGTGGTTTGGAGGATGTTAAAGATTACACGTGTTTTTTGTGAAGAATCGGCGAGTTATCGCCTGCACCCTGTAACAAAATACATTCTTGCACAAATCATCCTCAGGCAGAGCTTGATTTATTTTGTTATAAGAATCATATCACAGATTTACTTCCATTTATCAGCAAGGTCATGTAATCCATCATCACAGTTGATACAAAATACTTCGTTTTCTCCAACAACCTCATCTCAGATCACCAATTTGGTTTCAGACCAGGTCACTCTCCCTTGGACATGCTGCTTCTACTCACCCAACAATGGATGGAGGGCCTCAATGTCAGACATGAGATCAGGGCCATCTCTCATGCTTTTGCTAGTCTTTCAACCTGCCTTACTCTCCAAAATCTTTGCCTATGGCCAGAGATGGATTAAGTTTTTTGGGGGCCCTGGGTACAAAAAATATTTAGGCCCAAAAAGGCCCCAAAAATTGGACTCTGTCTTATTTTCACAATCACTCAGCCGATGCCTTAGGCAGCTTTAGACTTGACTGCAAAAAATTTGGAGTAATTACCATGTTTTATTGCCTTTCCCCCCCCCCCTTGTAAAAAAAGATGACATGTTGAGGTGGTCCAATACCAATCAGCTTGCTATCGCTTGCCAAGCCAGCCGTTCCTTATCAACCATTTTGTTGGAGTGCTTGCTTGAGTGCTTAAGCCACATGTTCTACATTTCCAGCAGCCATGTCTGCCGACCCCGAATCTGTGTCACCATCGTCTTCATCTGTCATTGCTCCTTGAAGTATTGCTTTGTAAGTTGGTATCTTTTATTTTTTTTTTTACAAAGCAACTCCTTTAGGCTCCTTTGCTTGCTTCACCTTTCTCTTCGAGCTCCCACTAATTAATGTACCACCAATCCATTTGTTTTTCTTAAATGCCTGTTAATTTTAACTGAAACTGCTATCTGTCCGATGACGTTGCAAGGCATTTGCATAGTGGAACATGACTTTATTAAAAAAAAAATGCCTCTGGACATTGCGATTGTTGCATCTATTAATTTACGTAAATTCTTTAAAAAACAACAGTTACATAATTTATGAACAGTCCATGTTGGGGACATTCCGTCACATCCCCGTGACGGATGTTCACATGGATAAGAGGTGCCGAGTTCTTCTTTTCAAAACGCTTAAATGCTCGTTTCCTAATGGACACGTTGCCGGATTTTGTGACGGGTTGTGACCACAGTGCGGTCATTCTTGTTGTATAATCATTGCATTATCAAGTATTGTCTGGTTTCACACATCTAACGAGACTCGAGGGTCACACCGCGCATGAGCACAGAGAACCCCCGCAACAGTATAAAGCAAAAACTAGCTATGAAACACCCTGAACGCTAACTCGTAACTGGAAACATAATATTATTCTGGTGGATCTGGTTTAGACATTTTTATAACAACAAATGTATTTTTCCCTGGGGCCCTCAATGAACTCGTGACACTGGTCGCAGGCCCTCCATGCCTGTGCGTTAATCTGCCCCTGCCTACAGCATCCGAGGCCAACTCCACACATGGCTTATTCATTTTCCCTACTCTCAAAGCTAACATGTGGCACTCAACAAAATCTTTTCATCTCCTCTCTCTGTCAAGGCTGGAGTTACGCAAGGCAGTGTTCTGGGCCCAGTCTTATTCCTGATCTTCATAAATTATTTCTCTGACTCTGGAAAATCCTCTATATTTGTTGATGGCTCCACCCTCTGCTGTGACATCTCTCATCTTTCAGCCAGAAAGACTGCAGCCTCTTCCCTTTCTTCAGATCTTGACAACCTACATTCTAAACAATCTTCTTGAGGAAGTTCACTTATCCAAACTCCTGGGTCTCACGATCAGCCATGATATTTCTTGGGCAAACCACATTTCAAAGTTGATCTCCAAAGCCAGCTGCCGAATGGACATTCTCTGTTGTACAAAGTCGTTCATTGGCAGATCTAAACTCCTCTCTACATTCAAGGCCTTCATCCAGAGCTTGTTGGAGTACTGCTCTCTCCTCTTGGCTGGCTCCCTTGCTTCACACCTCACTCAGTTTGATGCCATGGAAACCAAGGCTTTCAAGATTATAATCCAATAATTATTTATTGGAATCCTCCATGATGAAGCTGGGTCTATGCGTCTATCACTTCACCAGTACAGACAGGTTGGTGGTCTCTCTGTCTTCTACCGCCACCTTTCTGGTTTTGTGCCCTCTGCTCTTTCCATGCTTTGTCCTCCCCAGGTTTCTGTAGGGCACACACTTTCTACCTTCAATCCTCTTCTGGTGAAACTCCCAAAATCCAAGATAAATGCTCACCTCCACAGATTTGCTCCTCTTTTCTCCCACCTGTGGAAGCAACTTCCACATTCTCTTCAATCTCATTCTTCCCTCCACGTCTTCAAGACAGATTTTCACCACCATCTCAGGTCAACCCCAATCCAAAACAATGATCTTTTCTACCCTCGTTAACCCCATCCTGATTCCTTCTCCTCCAATTTTCCAGTTTCCCCTTTGGAGAATTTCCTTCTTGATCCATCTCGTCCACCCTATACACCCTCTCCTGCAAATCATTCTTCCCCACACCCATTGTTTGTCCAAGTCTGCATCTATCTTGGCCTTCAACTCTGCTGTTGGTGTCCCCCGCCTTTCTGAACTGTTCCTTTTGTCCTTTTATATACAGTGTATTATATTCACTGTAATAGCCTCCACAGCTTCCACGAGTCTCAACTATGTAATATATATCTTCTTCTTCTTCTTTCGGCTGCTCCCGTTAGGGGTCGCCACAGCGGATCATCTCATCCGTTTGATCCGCATAGTGATTTGGCACATGTTTTACGCCGGATTCCCTTCCTGATGCAACCCTGGTCACCTCTTATGACACAGGGATATGGTACACCTATTTTAACCGGGGTATACACCGGGCCCAGTGCACTGGTACTCATTTCGCCGACCTCGGAAGGATGACAGGCTGAGTCAACCCCCTGGTGTATTAATTCAGTGGCCGAACGGGCCTTGAACTCAGGACCTTTTGGATCCCAAACCACTGCCCTAACCACTGCGCCAACACCAGGCTCTATGTAATATATATATATATATATATATATATATATATATATATATATATATATATATATATATATATATATATATATATATATATTAGCAGGGTGTGCTTACATATTGTGTAAGCAGACGAACCGTGCTTCCCCATTTTCTCAGGTCGCTCACCTGCATTTGATTTTTAATTTATTTATTTTCATTTTTTTTTCATTTATGGATGTTGTCTGGCAATTCTGTATTTTTTACTGGTGTATTGGCATCAACGTTCATTGGCAGAGAAAATTACCGTGCTTCCCTATTGTCTTGGGTCACTCACCTGCATTTTCTTTTCATTTATTTTTCTCATTTTTTTTTCATTTATTTATATATTCAATACCGGATGTTGTCTGACGATTCTGTGATTTTTCCCCGTGTAGTGAATTCGATGTCCATCGGCTTACAAAATTTTAGATTTTTGACGTCACCTGGAAGGTATCGATCTTTAATATCAGTCAGTGAGTCAATCAGTGAGTCAGTGGTGAGAAAGAGCTATATATAGTCCATGTTGGGGACTGCATATATATATATATATATATATATATATATATATATATATATATATATATATATATATATATATATATATATATATATATATATATATATATATATATATATATATATATATATATATATATATATATATATATATATATATATATATATATATATATATATATATATATATATATATATATATATATATATATATATATATATATATATATATATATATATATATATATATATATATATATATATATATATATATATATATATATATATATATATATATATATATATATATATATATATATATATATATATATATATATATATATATATATATATATATATATAT